>NC_050524.1:20898437-20938698 GCF_002922805.2 Oryzias melastigma | reverse complement strand
CTTCGCCCATCAGTAGCCGAGATAGGCTCCGGCACCCCCGCGACCCCGAAAGGGACAAAGCGGTCAGGAAAATGGATGGATGGATGGACTTATGCAGAAATGGGATTGTTGTTTGGGAGCATCGGAGCTTCCTTTAGCTGTCAAAAAAATTTTACAAAAAAAAAAGAACAAAAGTGAACTAAAAATCTCAACCAACACCAAAACATTGAGAATCATTCCAGTATGATACTCACTATGAACAAAAGCGAACAGACAGAAAAATAATTTTATTTCTTCAGTTCATGAAATTGACCTATAAAAACCTTTTTTTCTGAACAGGTCAAACTGACTTCCACTCACTCCCCGGATTTGTCCATGACACAATTTTCCAGTGACCTGTGCACCTACTGCCTGTGTGGCGGCGAGAGCAAGGCTGTCAGATGGACCGTAGCGCCAACAGTCTTGGGTGAGGCTTTGGTGGCGAAGAGTTTTAAGAGGCGAAAGGTTTTCAAACACTCACGAAAAGGTTTGCTGATCTGTTTCAGGAACTGCCTCTGTGACGATAACTGCCTCAGCTGTGGACGATGGCACACTTTGTGAGGATCACCCCGTGGTTGTTCCAGAAAACGGTCACACCATCGTGAAGAAGAGATCTATCGATGTTAAGGTTGGTGATGTAGACAGACACAACCAAAAAAACGAATTTTGCATGAAGTTGATTTTTTTTTCAGTTAAAGTTAAGTTACTTTGTTTTCTTATTTCACTTTTGAGCAAAAATGTCACCAAAAGCTTTTCATTATTTGCCAAACAAATTGCTAAAATTTCCTTAGAAAGTTAATGACTGATAATTGATTGTTTCTTTTGTTTATTTCTCCAAAATTCCCCCAGACCGGAGGCATTGAAATAAGACAAGTTGAAAGCTGGCTGCTCTGTTCTAAAGGTCGGTTTATGCACTTTTTTTTTTCCATTTTTGAATCACGAACACTTTAAAATAACAGTTAGAACCTCATCCATGTTATCAGACGTGCATCGTGGTTTTGAGAAGTTTGAACACTTTTCTGTCTGTTTAAAAGGTCAAGTTGTGAGTGAAGTCATGGGCGTGGAGATGCCTGAAAACGTGGTTCCTGGATCTCTTTGTGTCAAAGTGGCAGCGATGGGTAAACGCAGCAGATCATCTCCACTCCTGAACTTTACATTTAAAATCAAATATGATTCCAGTGTGATCCTCCACTCCTCTGCGCAGGCGACGTCCTCAGCCGATTGGTCCAGAACCTGGGACAGCCTCTGGACTTTCCTTATGAAAATGGGGACTGGAACATAGCATCCATGGCGATCAACATTTATGTCCTCAACTATCTGAAGGAGACTCATCAGCTGGAGCAATCCATGAAGGAGGAAGAGGCTGTCAGCTTCCTGAAAAAAGGTACATTTCTGTTAGTTCCTGTTCTGAACTGATCAGAGAGTCGAAGGAAAATCATTGTCGAAGTTTCTCTGTTCACTAAATTCATCCTGAATTTAGGACAAACTGTTACTGTGATGTGTGAAATCCACGAATCATGTTTGACATCTGTAATTCAGTATGTGTGATGCTGAACTTTGGATGGATCTCTGTTGCAGCTTACCAGACCCAACTGTCCTTCAAGGACAAAAGCGGAGCCTTCAGCGTCTTCAGATCAGGACAGAGGAGTTCTTGGTGAGTACAGGACTTCTTATCTCTGGAAGACAACATGACTGATAATACTGTACAGGATTACGTATCTGTGACCTTTTACGCAGTTGTGTTAAAGTTAAAGTACCATTAGTTGTCGCACACCTAGGGGTGTATGTCATTTGTTCCACATTTGACCCATCCCCTGAGGGGAGCGGTGAGCTGCAGACACAGTCGCGCAAAGGAGGCATTTAGTGGTTCAAGCCCCAATCCAACTGAGTGTTAAGATGGGAGGCATTGGGCCCCATTTTTAGAGTCTTTGATATCAATCGGCCTGCAATTGAACTCACGACCTGCCACTCTACCAGAAGACCACTGAACTGGTGTCAAGTCTTATTTTTAGAGAGTCAAAACCGATGATGTTCTGAGCATTTTAACCTGAAAACTGCACACACTTCTTGCATTTTATTCCAAACATTTTGCAGTTCTACTCAGATTCTCTTTTGTAACCCTGTTTGGACATTTCTATTGTTTTCAGGCATAAAATAAACCAGTAAGATGTCAGAAACTGCTGTGTTATTGATTTATAAGTAATGTTGATTTTTCTCCAGTAATTTCTTAAAAATAAATCTAAATTCATTATCTCAATCTATAAACTCCTAAAAACTCACTCAAATCATCTTTGAATTGGTTTTTTCATTAGGATTATGCTGTTTTTGGCCAAAATCTAAAAACCTGTGTCGTTTTCTAAGACCATGGCCTCAGACTTTGCAGTGCTGACCCTCATTCGAGCCGCTTCACACTCAAGCCGGTCCAATCCCTGCTGGAGGTTGTGGCTCAGTGAAGCCAACAGGACAACATCATCTTCAAAGAACAGAGATGAAGTCCTGTGGTGCCTGAACCAGATCCCCTCCAGTGGCCGGCAGCTTCTAGAAATTCTGTTCATAAAAACTAAGAACAGAACTTGTGATGGAGGTTAATTATAACCTTAATATGTTTTTGGTGTCAAAAACTTCACCAAATCATTCTATAAACATGTGAAGTTCTAATTAGGGAATGCAGGACTGAGATATTTGCAATTATAAAACTAATTGATATAGCCATATATTAAATCGTCTTCTTTTCATTAGAAAAGTAATAAAATATTGTTCTGAAATATGTGTTTTCTATTAAGTTGAGCCACTTTGTTGAAAAAGTGTTTTGTTTTTGTAAGACAGAATCCCACAGAGCAGAAGGTGGACTCAGTGGGTTTCTCCTGATTGTCCGTCTGTGCTGTGATTTGTCTGTTTTTCAGGCTCACGGCTCTGGTCATGGTGACTTTGTACCAAGCTCAGCCTTTTATCTTCATCGATGAAAACGTCATGAATGAGGCCAGGAAGTGGCTGGAATGCCAACAGCGAGAAAACGGTTGCTTCAGAGTGTTGGGCAAACATTCCACCAAAAGGAAGGGGGTAATCAGAAGGCAGATCCAGTGTTTTTTAGAGCGCCCCCTGCTGTTGGAGGCAGTCTCTTTCATTGTTTGCCTCCGCAGGGCTGTTTGGTTGATGAAGTGGCTTACAATGCTTTCATCCTCGCTGCATTTCTGGAGATGGGAGTCTCTCCAGATGTGAGTATCTACAATAATATGATGTGCATTCCTATTTTTTCTAAAATTTACATTTAATTATCATTAGTTGTGGTCAATCTGTGACCTATGGCTTATAAATACAGTACAATGTTTATCTATGACATTTTTCTTTTGCAAGTATCTGAAACTTGGTAACAAAAATCCTGTTTCTGTGTAAAACTAAATTATTTTGATGGCAATTGGAGCTTTTTTTAGATCAAAACATTGAAATTCTGCTACAAAAACCTATATAAAATCATCAAAAGACTAAAAAACTAGAGCTCATTTGCAGAAATTTGCAGTTTTTCATTTCATTGTGTTCTTTGCTGTCTCGATCTGTAAAAGGACCCTGTGGTGAAGAAAGGCTTGTGCTGCCTTAAAGAATCCATCAAGGATCTTCAGAACCCCTTTGCTGCAGCTATATCTGCATGGGTCTTCACGCTGGCAGGAGACCTGGATCACCGCGCCGAACTGCTGCACTACCTCGACAAGATCGCAATCAAAGACAGTAAGAAATCCTAACGGTTGATCCAAAGGTCGTCGCCATCCTCTGACTTGACCCCAAACTGTGTGTGCTTCACCATTTTTAGGAGACTTCATCTACTGGACTCACGAGGAAACAGAAACTTCTGTGTATTCGTCTTTGCTCATCAGCTCCTACGTGATCCTGGCCAAGCTGACAGTCACGGGTTCTCCAGGAGATCTCAAATCTGCATCTTATACCTTTAAGTGGCTGGTGGAGCAGCTGAACTACTTCAGTACCTTTTCTTCCACTCAGGTAAAGCTGGAAATTAAATAGTGGTATGTTCAGTTTTACCATCAATTTCGAAGTTCACAACATCTCCATCCAATAGAAGATATATTTTTATATTGATTTTTTTCTTCAAAAACATTTCTTTCTAAATTTGTTTTATCTGTCTCCTCAGAGACAGGTTTAGCATTAGCATTAGCTTTAGCATTAGCACTGATCTTACAGAAGCAGTTGTTGCTGACAATACACTTTTAGTCCCATCTGCTCTTACGGGTATCTGCGGGCAAAATATGTTTAAACCTGTATGGGGTATGTAGATGACCCACAGAATAAATCAAGGTCGTAAACCACTCAATGAACCTTTAGGGAGAAACCAATGGATTGAATATGTTGGTCACAACAACGTCAATAATCATTGGAGAATTAGCTAAAAGAGTCTTTGGTGGACTGGAAGGAGAAAGAATCAGGATTTTGGAGTAAATTCGGTCCATGAAGATCTTCACTTCCTCATCTGAGTTAACATTAGGCTCAAAATAATACTTCTGGACATTACCGATATTGCTTGACATTTTTATGTAGCAACGGTAAAGATTTACGTAAACGAGACACAGCTATCATAATCAGACGGGGGGATCAGGAATTGGAGCTTCTTAGCTCAGCTCCAAAAGCCACGCCCCCTCAGAGGAGATTTTGGAAATAATGGCTTCAAATCAACATGAAAAATGACTTTTTAAGACATTTACATTGTGGGATTTTGTTCAAAACTTAATAATCATAATTAAAATATTACTGGGAATGTTTTTTTTTTTTATTTAAAAAAATTGTCAACGGGGGTCTTAAAGATGCGTCAAGAAGAGCTGCCATCAACATCCAGAACCAAATGCCCTCCCTATCATTAAAAAAGAACAAAAAAACTTTATTTAATTGGCAATCCAAACAGTTACTATGGTATTGATTAGAGGCTGGGTGAATTGTATAATTTCTGCTCCCAGTCAATGACGTTAGGTGCCATCTTGTCTGCAGCTAGGCCCTTCTCAGATCCAACCGCTCTTCTCTAAGACCCTCTATTGACCTGGGAAACCCCAAATCCCCCAGAACCCGTACAGATCAACCCCATAGGGGTACATGTGACTAAGGCTTGATTTGGAAAAAGTTTAAGAAATGTGTAAAAATAAGCTAAAAATACAATTGTACATTGAGTATACATATGATTTCCACTTGTTCTTAGCAGAAACCAACCAGTTTGATGTCTAAAATAATTTTAGGTCTCTAGCTTTGGCTGCTGTCCATCTTAATCATGTTATATTCAAATTCATGTATATTTCAGCATCAACTAAGAGAAGTTTACCTGCAGAGAAAGGTTTATTGTCTGTACTCAGCAGTCACTTTGAGGTCTCCTTGGTTGGTGGGAGGGATTTCCAGTGTGCGGTTTGAAAGCAGTCATGAGAGATCAGGATCAGCTGACTTTGATGTTTCCGGTGTTATAAATTCACATTATGTGTATGTTACAGGACACAATGATGGCTGTTAAGGCCATAGCCCTTTACTCCAAGTGCATGTTCACTCCTGTGTGGTCGAGCACAGTCAGCATTTGGTCTCCCAACGACCAGATTGTGTTTCATCTGACGCCCCACAACAAGCTGCTCTACCAGGAGATGGTGCTGCAGGACACAAAAGGAAAATACAATGTGAAGATGGAGGGCACGGCCTGTGCTTTGGTGCAGGTTTGTGTATATTTATCATGAGATAAATATCTGCTTTTCATTCTAATGGAGCTGTTCAAATGCTGATAACATGTCATTTGGATGGATTTTATTTTCCACTTTATTTTTATCATATTAAAATGGGGACCAAAAACGTATTAGAAGTGATTTTCATTCTTGTGTTCTTGTTGGGCAGCTTTCTCTTCGATACAAAACAGTGAAGGCTGACCCCAACACCCCTCTGAGTGTGGAGGTGAAGCTGCAGCTCCACCCCAGTCGCTCCAAGAGGCTCAAATTCACCATGAAGATAGTTTCCCTGTGAGTAATCAACAGACTGCTTCTGGAAACTTCAGGCTGAAATGATGAGCATTGTTTAAGAAGATGACGGTTTTGATGAATCTGAAGTCCTTACCCAGATCTGTGAAAGTAAACACAAAAACTAGTAAACTTTAAAGTTCTTGACGTTTCTCTTGGACGCTGCTCATTTGATGAACGGTGTTCAGGTCCTCGCCCTTCTAGAGTCGTCCTTTTGCTGTAGCCTTGACTTTACCATCATGAGCTGTTCCACACCTGTAACATGTCATTCCAGGTACAGCGGGCATCAGTCATGCACAAACATGGTGGTCCTAGAGATCCAGCTCCCCAGTGGATTCTGCCCTCTCCCACAGTCTTTGCGCAGTGTAAGTCCCTACAGCCGCTTTAGTTTAACTGGAGGTGTGAGAAGGTTTGAGATGAATGGTTGTCTTCACAGCTCAGGAGCGGTGTGGATGTGGAGCACGTGGACTACAAGGACAAACGTGTTTTTGTGTATGTGCGCAAGGTGGGTGAAATTCTCCAGATGGAGCTGAAGAGGGCTCTCTTTGATTTTTTTTTTTTTTCGTCTTTGTTCTCACTGCATGTCTTTGCCTCTTCAGCTACATAAGGATATACCAGTCATCCACAAGCTACACCTGGTGCAGGAGTACTTTGTCTTCAACAACAAGGCAGTAACTGTCCTGATCTACGACTACAACAATCCTGGTAACTTCTTCAGATATTTGCTTCTGATTCAACGTCCTGACACATTTCAGGTTTGAAGGCTTCAATTTTGACTCCTTTCAGCCGTCTCCAGTGTGACACAGTACTGTATAGCTTCCTTAGCGAAAGACGAGTACGAGCCGTATCACCACCACCATCACAAGGACAGGCATTGACTTTGATCGGCCTGACGAGCACGAAAAACACGGGTAACAGTGGAATTTGACGAGTTTTAAACCCATCAGATTTGTATTGAAATAAAGACAAAGAAGGTTTTGGGGATAAAAAATATGTCTTGAATTGTTCTATTTGTTTTCTGTTTTGCAGATCGAGAGGAAATTTCACTCAAAGGAAACGTCGTGGTCCAAGGAGCTTTGGCTAGTTTTTCACTGGATGCCGCAATCTAAACAAACTTATTTGTAATAAAATCTAATAAAATCTTCTGAATAAAATATTTGCCTCCCGGGATTTTTTGGCGTATACTTGTATAAAGGGCGGCCGTGGTGCAGCGGTAGGGCGGTCGACTCCTGATCAGAAGTGAGCGGGTTCGACTCCGCCTTGCCCGCCCATGTGTCGAAGGGTCCTTGGGCAAGACGCTGAACCCCGAATTGCCTCTGGTGGGAGGTTGGCGCCAGTGTTCGGCAGCGGAGCCACCACCAGTGTGTGAATGTGTGTGTGAATGGGTGAATGGGTCTGTGACTGTGAAGCGCTTTGGGCCCTTGAAGGAGGGTAGAAAGCGCTATACAAGTATACGCCATTTTTTTTATAAAAGAAGTAACAGCAAAAGGATTCAAAAATGAAGCCTACAAATACCATGGTTTGAGGTTACTTTTTCATGTTGAAAATATTTTTTTTAATCAAATACCTAAAAAATGTATGTTAAACTGAATAAAAACTCCTTATCCAAATGCCAAAACAATATTTGAGTGAACAGAGCAGAACCGATTTGGACTTACTGACACAAGCAACTCTTCATCAGTCTTCATTCGGAAATGTTTTGTGAAAAATGTTTTGTATTATGCTTCACATCATCCAACAAAGACAAATGTTTCCAATGCAACAACACAAAATACATACTGGACTGTAGAGGCATCACTTTCTGAGGCTCCTGTTTGTAAAACACCTCTAAAATATAAAAAAGGGCTTTAATCTCTAACAAGTCAGTGGATAAACTGTTTATGTCAATGGTTTATTTTTAATGACCGTGAATATAATACACCCCCCCCCCCAAACTTAATTATTTGCAATAAGAAACAATAAGAAAAAAAATTATCTAAAAAAAAAAACAAAAAAACAGGGTTAATATGATGTAAAATATTCAAATATCTGTTGGGTCATGTATTTAGTGATATCTCACTCCACACAAAAAACACAAAACAGAATTAAACATATATATTGTGCTTGTATTTGTCAGTTTTTTGGCATTACCTTTTGTAAAATTGTTATTTTAGGATCTTCACCTCCTTTTTGTGGTCACAAAGCTCCTGTTGGTCTTCCATTATCTATGTGCTCTGCTTCACTGAACTGTTTGATGGAAACAGCGGATGATTCTTGGTTTAATGTCCTGTCAGGCTGTTGGTTCCTCAATAAACCAGAAGGTGTTTGAATCAGCTTTTTATTTATTTATTTTTATTTATTTATTTTTGAGGCAGACAGTTTTACATTAACAGCAAATCTAAAATTGATGTTAACAATGAGAGACAGAATGTGAAGTAGAAGATTCTAAGAAATCATATCAATTTTAGATCATATAAAGAATGATTTGTACGTATTTATTTTTGTACATTGATTGGATCAGAAAATATAATAAATAATAATAATAATACCTTACATTTATTTAGTGGTTTTTATATTTTCAAATGAGTTTTTTCTATCTTAATAAATAAAATTATTATCTTGTTAAATAAAAAAAAATAAAAAATTCGCTCAAACACGACACGAATCTTTTAGAAACCCTTTTATATTAGGCGTCTGCAGTCATTCTGCTGATTTAAAAGCTTTGGAGCTACGTCACTTCCGGGATGCGGGGAAGACCAGATGACAGCTGGTTTGTTTTCATCAACAAGGACGCTCCACGGTGGACTCTCCAGGTTTGTCGCGCGGCTGTTCGCCACGGTTCCCGTGTCTGCATTTATGTGGACATATTTGTGTCACGCGGGTGTTTCCGCGCGGTCATTCACGTCGCTGTTTTACTGTCATTCTTCACGGGCTGCGCCGCGCGGCTGACCGGACTTTGAGCAGCTGACCGTGAAGCCCAGGAAGCCCGCGGAGATGTTCCTCCTCCTGCCTCACAATGAAGTGAAATACAATCTGGATCCGGTTTATCCCCAAATTTAAATTTATAGACATCTGGCAACATTTTTACAATTATGTTTTTAGGATTTTTATTTTGTATTAAATCTGTCTTGTGGCTCTGAGGACCAAACCCGGTTAAATGTAATTTAATAATCATGTAATATTCTGGATTTCTCTCAAGGAGATGAAACCAGATCTGAAAAGGTCAATGGTGAGTTTCTATTGTCTTCTCTGAAGTCACTGGTGTTTATGATTGAAGTTCATTTGGGTCATAAAGTTAGCGATTTTTCTCCAGTGGAAGGTGTGCTTCAGATAGAATCACTGGTTTGTTTGTTTTCCTTCTTTCTAACTGATTTCATGGGTAGTGTTTGAGCTTGTCCCAAAAGCCAAGGTCCACGACTGGGGTTTGGGCTGCCAGGCACCTGCATCCAACCCTTTTGGACTTAGACTTAGCTTTATTGATCCCATTGGGACGGCACCCTTGGGGAAATTAGGTTTTCAGCAGCTTACAAAAGTATACATAATAAAAATCTCAATGTAAAAAGTATACACTAGAATTAGATAGAATGGACTCTAGATAGAATTTTGGACTCTCCTGCAGGTGATGGGCCCATGGGAGGGTTGTTCCATATCATCTGTTCAGTCTGTGGAGAGAGCCCAAGCCATCAGGCACTCGCCTGCAAGGCCTGACCCTAGAGTGGGGCCCTGGTGACCCCAACCCGGGCGAGTCCTAATGTTCAGTATTCATAAAGGGGGTTCTGTCTGACCCATTCTTTATCTGGATCATCACCTCAATGTCTATAATGGGAGAACTGGTTTCCTCCTCAGATCACTCAAGCTCCCAAACTCTTCCCCCACGTTAAGCTGGCGGTTCATGGAGGTGGTTGTTGTGCCGTTTAATTGTGATAATGAGAGAAACTCTCAATTTAACGGTCGATCTTCATTCCAATACTCACCCTATGGTCAAGAACTCTAGGTCATGACCGAAAGAATGAGGTCCCGAATACAAGCGGCTGAAATGAACTCCTTTATGCTGTGTTTACACTGGGCATGCAATCCGCATTCACGGACGCTCAAAGTGGAAATTCTTGAGCGTGCGTTTATCCTATTGTGTTCACATTGAACAAGCAGAGAGGGGCTTCCCTTTCTTTTTCCTTTGCTACTGTTTTTACTAGCTTATGTCTACCACCTACAGTTGGAAGAGTTTTGATGTGAATTGGCAACATGGTGCAAATCTGGTGAATCTTGCTCCAGGCCAGGGTTTTTCCATCCGATATTTGAGAGACTTGTGTCATAAAATTTCAGACGGGCAGAAATCGGAGTTATTACTTTCTCCGACATGATTAATTTTCAAATAATTGGCACCACCATTGATTAAAAGATGAAACATTAATACCAAGTCTGAGTCTCTTGATTGGTTAATGGTCAACCTGGTGTAACTTTCAATGCATGTTCAGTGATATGTACATAGAGCTCGAAAATTGTCTTAAAAATGTATGTAACAAGATTTTTGAACGCTGAAGCCCGAAACACACAAATAGACGCGTTTACAAAAACTATTTTATTGAAAGTGGTAGCTTGAATGCACGGTTCCCCCAGAGGAGCTGGAGGAAGCAGTTGGGGAGAGGGAATTATAAGCATCTTTGCTTAGAATTCTGCCCAAATAACCCAGTACAGAATGAGTGGAAGAAAGTGTATGCATGGTTTGAGCTGACATCTGACTTTTCCCCTCCAGGGTCACACTGGGAATTCCCTCCCATGCATGAGGTCAAACGTCCAGCCAAAAACTAGCTGCAATTCCTTGGGACCTGCTGTGGACGGATGCTGGACGCCTCAGCAGCAGAGGTCAGCAGCAGTTCTCTCATCCTGGTTCTGAAAACCCAGCAGAACTTGCTCCTGAATTCGGTGATCCAAAACAAATGGTGTTTCTGAGGGACCTTCAGCACAGGAACACAGGAAGGAGCTGAGCTGTCCCATCATCAGAGCTCATTTCAGGTAGGACAATATGATAACAGCATCAGGTCTGTTCCTCCAAATGAAGGCGGAGCTTAAAATACATGAGAAAACTTTCAGGTTGATGATTATTTGATTAATCCAAACTATTGTCCATAGGTGACACTTTTTTAGCTTCTCCAACTTCAAACTGTTCACTTTTTTATCAGATGTAGAATAGTGAAATAGAACTGCAGGTTCTCCAATTGGTTCTGTGAGCTTTGAATTTGTAGTTTTTTGACTAATAAAAAAACAAAGTGTTAAAATCTCAATTTTCTGCAGATGTTCTCTTATTTTTCAGGCTGCAATCATTTAATTTGATCTGATATACTTACAGAATGCACATTTAATGCATAATGAATGTAATTTTACATTAGAAGTGTATTTCCGTGGTCAAAGACGAGGACAGACCATAATAGTAAAGTGGCGTGCTTGCATGTTTTAACAGTGAAAGCCTGTCAGAACTGGCAGTCATTCTCCTCCAGAGCTGAAGGAGGCGCTAGTCGGTAAGAAAGCCATGGAGCCACCAGGGAACATTGGGGGCTGTTCTTTCGTCGAGGCGCTGAACGAGAAGTACAGCCCGGAGAACTTTCCGTGCCGCAGGGGGCCTGGGATGGGGGTGGTGGTGGTGCCCACTGCTGGTGTTCAGGGCTCCCCCATGAAAGGTGAGTGCCCCCCACAACAAACCTGTTCAGGAGATGTTACCTTCAGCTCTGCGTCTGCTGCTGAAATCACGTTTTCCTCTCAGATTTGAGGATCAATCCGGTTGTCCTGCGGGAGTTTTTTGTTGCTCCAGCTTCAGGCTCACCCTAAATTAATGACCTTCTCTAAGTCTGTGGAGCCCTAATGGAACTACTGCTGCTTTCCACTGTTCCTGCAGATCGCCTGAACCTGCCCAGCATCCTTGTGTTGAACAGCTGTGGCATCAGCAGAGCAGGAGATCAGGTGGAGATCGCTGCCTTCTGCTCCCACGTCATGGAGCTGGACCTGTCCCACAACAAGCTGCGGGACTGGAATGAGGTGCTGGTCCTGCAGCTTCCTGAAGGGCTTTTTTCAGATCATTACGCCATCAATAGCAAAAAGACTTTATTATTGTAATTTTTCCAGAAGAAGTTTGTCATGTAACAACCAGGATGTACAGAGACCCAAAGGTTAAAAGTTCTCCTTATAAATCACTTTTGGAAATATCAAACATTTTTTTTGATTTCTCGTCCATTTTTCTTGAAGCTTTTCCCAGCTTGTCTTTACACAGAGGCTGGTGACACCTGGACATCTGTGTTTCATCAGTGAATTAGAACTTACGCATTGAAGTTAGTCAAAAATCTCGCCTGTTGCTAACCTTACACTCATATGTTTTGTGTGTTGCGTTTAACCGGGAGGAACCAGAACCAGAAGTGTATCACAAGCTAACAAACAGCGTTTAACTCCAGCATGTTGGTTTTCAGAGAGAACAGAATGACAGCATGAGCTGCAGATGGACCGGCTGCTCGATTTTAGGGTTTTACAAACAGCTTTCTGCAGTCAAATTCCTGTTAAAATCTAATTATTTTAATCAGAAATTCATTTTACAGAATGTTTTTTGTCTTTACATTGATCGATTTTTCATCTTTTTTTTCCCAGATTAGTAAAATTGTTGTAAATATTCCCAACGTGGAGTTTATCAACCTCAGCTCCAACCCGCTGGCCGAGTCACCTCTGGAGCCTCACGTGGCTCGAGCCTTTTCGCGCGTTCGCCGCCTGGTCCTTAACAACACCCAGATCTCCTGGGATGCTGTGCTGATGCTGACTCAGCAGATCCCCGAGTAAGAGAAAAGTCATTATAAAAAAACTGCTCTTTCAGAAAACCGAACGCTCCTCATTGTTTTCTCTGCCGCTGTCCTGCAGGCTGGAGGAGTTGTTCCTGTGCCTTAACGAGTACAGCAGCGTGAGGACCTCCAGCACCATCTGCCCCACGCTGCGCCTCCTCCACATCACAGACAACAGCCTCCACGACTGGGCCGAAGTCCGCAAGTTTGGCTCCATGTTCCCCAGCCTGGACACGCTGGTCATGGCCAACAATAACTTGGCCTCCATTCAGGACAGCGAGGACATCCTTCAGCGGCTCTTCCCCAACCTCCGCAGAATTAATCTTCACAACTCAGGTCGGTAGATCTAAGTTCACCTCCACCAGTTAATGTGTTTCTGAGGGAAAGCTCTGTGCACTGGTGGTTTTGAAAAAGATTTTAATTTAAAGAGTCTACAAATGAAAAGAAATCTTAAACTTGTTTGGATTCGTTACAATTAAGAGTTTCTCTGCTGCTAAATGCAACAACAGAGAAGCAACTGACCCTGCTCATCTCCTGCAGTGAAATGAGCCAATCTCATTCAGATGAAAGCTGGAGTGTCGGGTTTTCCAGAGGAGATCAGCTCCATGGAAGCTCCTGTCAGTCCTCCTGACTGTCCCATTCATCATTTCTTTGGTAGGTTTAAACCGATGGGAAGATGTTGAGAAGCTCAACTTCTTCCCTAAGTTGGAGGAAGTGCGACTGCAGGGGATTCCTTTACTGCAGACGTACACCAACGCAGAGCGCCGCAGCCTCATGGTGGCACGGTGAGTCGCAGAGCTGGAGTGGACCTTCACAACTTTCCTCAGCTGTTGGATTGAACATGACTGTTTCATTTTATGTCCATGTTGTGGCGCAGACTTCCTTCCGTGTCGGTGCTGAATGGCAGCGTTGTGACTGACAGTGAGCGGGAAGATGCAGAGAGGTTCTTCATCCGTTACTACTTGGACTGCCCTGAGAGAGAGCTGCCCTACAGGTGTGACAGCTGATGCTCTGTGTTTGTGTCTGTGTTTTCTCTAACAAAACCCAACAGCTCAACAGGCCACACTCTACACTATCATACAACAACGCAGGCGTCAAATACACGTCTGAAGAGCTCCAGATTCCACCAGATTATTTACAGTCATTTTATATAAGTGAGCAGAATTCAGATTTAGACATATTCAGGATTACAGTTTAAAATGTAAATTAAGAAATAAGTGAAAAGAATACTCATTTAAGTAGCTCTCTCTACTGGGTTAGATATTTTTTACAGTCATTTTCTTTGGATAAAATACTTAACCTTTTGCATAGTAGGATATTATTAAATGCAGCTGCTTGTCTTCATCCAAACTCTTATGTTTTTTTCTCCATAGATACCATTCCCTTGTTACCAAGTATGGGAAGCTGGAGCCTCTGGCTGAGATCGACCTGAAGCCTCGCTGCAGGGCCCAGGTGGAGGTGCATTGTGAGGAGAAAGTAGAACATGTTAGTCTGCCATTCTGTAATGCTCTCTTCAGAAAGGTTTTCACACAATAAGACTTACAGAGGCCATTAAGGTCCCACTCAAATCTATTTTTATAGTCTTCCCAGTAGTTTTCTAAATATTATCGTACAGTTTTTAGCCTCTGTCGTTTACTAGGACATATATTCTGCAGAGCGGCAAGAGTTCATTTGGAATTCACCTTTGAATTGTTGGCAGGACCATTGACGGAAAACAGCCCCTTCCTTTCCTGTCATTGTTGCTGAGAGCTTTCTGTTTAAACTCTCTCCCACTAGCTTACAGCCCCTCACACCCCAACCCACAATCTAGTCGTCTACCAATGGATGCATCAGAATGGAGCTGAGATGTGACCTTTCCAACGTATTATCTACGAAACAAATAAGATCTTTTTCCAACTGCTTTTTTGAAAATCAGCTCCTGATTCACAACAATTTGAACAAATAAATACTCCGAAATTTGATTTTAAGGTTCATTATATTTATATATGCCCTCTATTATTTGAAGAAAACATTGAAGGCAAGAAAAGTTGTTCCATCTGAAACTTGAGGCCATCTTCTTGTTAAAGGAACTTTTTTAACCATGGAAAACTCACAGTCAATTTGACCACTGATTTTATTTTATTTTATTTTATTTTTTGATTAGCTGCTTTTAAATGCTGCTAACCAAAATGAACAAAGAAATGAAAATATGTCAAATTAAATTTAACCTATAAAGACCCAGACCCATTTTTTCGTAAAATAAAATTATGTGGAAAATCCCTCAAACTAAGTTGACCATAAAAACATTTTAGACATTTATCTGATACACTAATGTCACTTTGGGTTCTTATGGGTTAAAAGCTCAGAAAAAAGTGTTAAATAGTTTGACATCCTGGATCCTAGTATCATTTTGAGTCAAAGAATGCATGAAGATGTGGTTGTTGAATCTCCCAGAGTTCCTAGGAGATCATCTGCAAGAGTAAAAGAGTAAGAAAAGCAACAAAAAACAGACTTTCGTGCAATTACTTAGATAAATGGTTTGTCTTTTCTTTCAGCTCAGTATCCGCCTGGACCAGACTGTAGCAGAGCTACGGAAGCAGCTGACCACAGTGGTCCAGCTGTCCACCAACAGCATGAGACTTTACTACATCAACAAGGGCAGCGCCTTCGGTCCGGAGGAAATGAAGTACAACGCTCGAGTGCTGCACTCCTACAGCATCCAGGATGGAGATGAGATCTTGGTTGTGCCTAAAACCAAGTGAGGAGTCGCTCTGAGGCGAACAGGAAGGAGCTGCTCAGCCCTGTTTGTTCATTTCTGAGCTATTTTTAAGTGATGACTGGAGCAGCAACGCTGGCCCAAGGAGACAAAAAAGGAAAAACGTTTCAAAAAAAAAAAAAGAAAGAAACCGGACGTATTACACAGACGAGCACTGGAATGAGCTGACGGCAGCAGAGCAAGCTTACGCTAGCTCTCCGCCTCACGCTTCACAACACGCTCACAGCAGGAGCCACGAGTTGACAGGGAGACATGTCGCTCTCACCTGCACTGTCAGCTGAGGGGCGGAGCTTTGGAGGAAAACAGCCCAAAGCACTGTCAATCGGTGCAACACTTTGAAGGCATTCTACGCTGTTGTAGCTAACCACCAAAGTTAGAAAATGCTGGGTCACATTTAAGAAAAAAATGAAATTCCTTCAATAATGGGTGATTTTAGACTAGCAGTGCACAGTGAGCGAAGCTCTAAGACCCTATGAAGTAAAATGTGTATTAATTCAAAAGATTTTATGCTATGAAGAATTCAAATTTATACCTTTTTTGCATTCATAACTTTATCATGTACTTTATCAGTATGCAGATAAATGATCAAGTATTCTCCTGCCACATCTATACTGTGTAATCTTCAGAATGCAGCATAGCTGGATATAACATGCCATAAATCAGGCATTTAGGCTTAGTGTAGAAGATACATGGAAAAACTACATACACTCACCGGTCACTTTATTAGGTACACCTGTCCAACTACAGAGCATCTCTGAAAGCACAACACGTCCGAAACTTGAGGCAGATGAGCTACAGCAGGTGTCACTCCTGTCAGCTAAGAACAGGAAACTGAGGCTACAATTCACATTGGATCACCAGTATTGGACAATAGAAGACTGGACAAATGTTGAGTCGCCATTGATGATAGGGTCAGAATTTGGCATCAACATGAAAGCATAGATCCATCCTACCTTGTCTCAATGGTTCAGGCTGGTGGTGGTAGTATAATGTGTGGAGACACACTTTGGGCCTCTTAGTACCAACTGAGGATGGTTACAACACCCCAGTCTACCTGAGTATTGTTGCTGACCATCCCTTTATGACCACAGTGTACCATCTTCTGATGGCTGCTTCCAACAGGATAAGGCGCCATGTCATACAGCTGGAATCATCTCAGACTCTTGAACATGACAATGACTGGACTCTATGGCTTCCACGGTCACCAGATCTCAACTCAATAGATCACCTTTGGGATGTAGTGGAACTGGAGATTGGCATCATGGATGTGCAGCCCATAAATCTCTAGCATCTGATGCTATCTTATCAATATGGACCAAACTTTCTGAGGAATGTTTCCAGTACCTTGTTGAATCTATGCCATGTAGGATTAAGGCAGTTCTGAAGGAAAAAGGGGTCCAACCTGGTACTACCAAAGTGTGTCTAATAAAATGGTGGGTGAGTGTATAAAAATAATAAACAAGTTACAGGGAAATGTTAGAGGGAACAGTATAGGGAAAATGTGATACTTTATATCGTAAGGGTTCAGGGATCACCATGGAAATAACTGCACACCGACAGACGTCAATTTCAAAATAAAATCCTGCACATCAGCCACTGAAAATCTGACATTTCTTTAGAGTCAAAAGAAAAACAAACTCATGGAACAGGCCTGGATTTAGGTGATGGGACCCCAAATATCTTGCTGGGTACTATTTCAGCAAGTACTTTGGTCTATTTGGTCTTTGGTCTATTCCTTAGGTCTCTCCAATTTGGAGGGTTCCTTGTTTGAACTCCATGTTTTAGCTCCTTCCATTGATCTTTTTTTATCCCTTCATCCATGTTTTGCTCTCAGCTAAATGTTGGTGTTTTTTGATGTTCTGCTGGAAGATTTCTTACCTGTGAACTTTCTGACATGAATCGGAGCATTTCAGTCCAGAACACTGCAATTGTTTTGAAACAATCTGCACAGATTAAAGACAGATTAACAGATCTGCACAGATTAAACAACTTTTAACGTGATACACATTGCTGATCAAACTGTCATAGACACTTATTATTGTACCTTGTTCTTGTCTAGTCTACGTTCAAAGCTGGTCATCAAAACATAAAGTTTAAATAAGTGAACTATCCCAACAAGGATTGCGAAGTGCAGCACTTCCCTTATTCCTAATCTTATTGCTCTGCCCCTCCCTCGTAATTCCTAGACAATGACTGAATAGGTCTTTAGTCGTGGTTTTGTTTACAAACTTTGGTTTGAAACAGAAACGTCTGGTTGACAGCAGCCTTTAATAGAGACCAAATGCAAGGAACAGGGCTTGATCTGGACCAAGTTAAGCAGACTTGGTCCAGACCAACTGGCTGTTCCAGTCTGAATTCATCCTCTGACACTTGAACTGTAGTCTCTTTGAAGTTTCTTCTGGGCTCCTTGGTTACCATTCACGTTCTCTCTTTTATTTTTTTCTACTTTTTTTTTTTTCAGCCTCATCAAGGGAAGTTGTCCTCGGTCCTGTGGACCATGCCTTCTGCATAATCTGTACAGCTGGACTCACAGGAACTGATTGGAGATGCCAGACTTACTAATCACAGGTTCAAAGACCCCTGTGAAGGAGACTCACTCCTGAGCCCAACATGTCTTAAAGCTCAAATAGTTCTCTTCCAGAGGTGTTGTCATTTTTGTCCAGACCTATTTCTTTAGTTTCCTGTTAAATTAATCCTGTTTGATTTTCATTAGTTGATTTCAATCTTTTTTTTATTTTTTATTTTTTTATGAAGGACTCCTAACTGTTTTATCGCTGCAGGAGGCAGATGCTGTGTGCTGCCCCCTACAGGTTTCTCTGAGGAAATGCCTAACCTGCAGGAACCCGAAAGACCATCTATTCTGGATGTTTCGCAATTCTATTCAGAACACATTGTTTCTGTCAGAGACATTTTTTTAAATAATCAGTGATTTTCAACTTATATACTTCAGATATTTTAAACGAGTCATGTACTTTAGATTATAGCTTTCTCCCCACACAAATGTCTCACCTTACAGAATTGCACACTTGAATAATTGTCTTAAATTCTTTTTTTCTCTCTCTTTTTAAAAAGAATTGTTTTAAATTCAACTAACTTTTATCTAAATGTCAAAGTTATTTATATTGATGTTGATTTACCAGTACTGTTTTGTATTCCCTGAAGTTTAGTCCATCACAGTTTTTCCAGTTTGAGTTATTATTAGTTTGAATGTGTTTCGGCTGACCATAAACTAATATGGGAAAGACAGAACGGATTTCTCAAAAAATATCATACTGTTCACTGGACAGTCTCAGAATACATTGAGGCAGAAGAGTTTCAGCTGCACCACATTGCACTGCTCACCTGTACTACAATCAATGAACCATAAATTGAGAATAAACTCCACAGTTAACAAAATACTGTCTGGTCTGATAAGTTTTACATTCACTTAACTATTTTAAAAGCTTCTAACTAAAAACGTGCATTTAGCTGACCCCAAATCTGAGCAGATTACATGCAATAAAACAGAGATGCAAGTTTGTGGTTTATTTTTATTTAGAGTTAGATATTTTGTGTAACATACTGGTGACCAGTCTGGAGTGTAGCCTGACTTTGCCTAACAGTTGCCGGGACAGACTTCGGCAACATTGTGACCCCGAAAGGGATGTGTTTTATATTAAATTCTAAATTGTAAATGCATTTTCCAATTGCTGAGTCTGAATTGCATATTGGACATTGACAACAGGGGAGGCGGGATTTACAAATTTTGGCAGGTGGGACCCGTCCTGATGAGAGTCTGACACATTGTGTTTTAAGTTTGAATTTTGGGGAAGTAGGTAGTAGACTTAAATAGATTGCTTTCTAGAAGGGAAGTGAGACGGGTCCTCTATGTCAGAAAACAACTTAAAAAAAAAACCCAGAATTTTTTCAGGAGCAGATTTTTTTATATGCAAAATACTATATATATATAAACACATCTCACAATATAAAAACGTTTAAGTTGTTATGCTTCCCACTAGTCAACCCTACATCAAACAAAATAAATTAAATAAAAAAGAGAAATCAAATATATTTTTAAAAAGGGAGTCTGTTAATTAAAAATAAAAGCTTTAACTAGTATATTTGTTGTTTTTCTTTGTGAGTGATTTTTTTTTTCTACACATGCTAAATACATTTTAAAGATCTGTTTCTTTACATATTTTAATGAGATATTTTTTTTGTAATAAGGGGCATTTTGTTTTGTGTATTAAATATTTAGCTAATATCACAATTAGATTTATTACATATGATTCAAATGCCTGGAAGCTCTTTACTTCCGGGATGCTGCTACAGTGTTTACGTTCATCGCCTTGGCGATGCGGCAGTAGGCGGGGATCCGCGATGACGTATAGAGTCCAATCCATAGACTGTATGGTCCAATCAGAGGCCCGCTCAGCAGCCGTGCTGACGTCACCGTTAAAGCGAACTGAACCGTTGCTTGGTTGCTGAAACTCTACTACTGCTGGGGTCAGGAGGAATGGCCGAATGCCAGCGTCAGCCCCGCTGAAGCCTTCCCGCGGCCGTCGTCTCTCCGCGTGAGCCTTCATCTACGTTGGAGTGTCGAGCCTCGTTCTGGTGGGGGAGGCGGGAGGGACTGGACTCCGCCGCCCGGGATGGTCCTCTCCTGTATGGTGAGTACGGCAGCTCTCCGTGGGGCTGCTCCGCCCGGACACCGAGCCGTGTCCGTTTCCCGTCGCTGGTGGGATTTAAAGGCGGAGCAGTCAAACTTCTCCGAAAGTCTCCGTTACGTCGGTGTAACTACAGAGGAGAGACGTTTCTCCACCATGTTCTGACTTTAGATATGTTCTCAATCGAACCGTTCTGGACACATTTGGACCAGAACAACTCTAGAAAGTTCCAACCCATTGGACTTTAATGGCGCCTGCTTCTTGGTTGTCATGGTTCCTTCGTGGTCGGTTCTGCTGTCCTGGTTACTCAGTGTCGGCCTTAAGAAAGTGGAGCAGACTGAACTATTCACTGCGGTTCCGTTATCAAGTCAAGAACCCGGGATAACTAACCGGGGTCAGTCAGAGCTGGAATAGTCAACCGGGCTAGAACCGCTAATGTTTCTGTGGAAAAACCGTTTAGACATTTGATAGGTTCCCCAGCGTCTCTGGTTAAACCCAGTTTGATTTATATTCTAACATGTGACTGATTTTATTTTAAAATACCATACAACTATAATTCTAAAACACACACACAAGGCAGAGCATTACAGTATTTGTTTAATATAATTTTATTATTTAGAGTATAAAGGAATAAAAGTTAAGTTACAAGAAATAAAGTTTCAATAAATAAAAAAGAAAAAAAGTTTTTATTTGAAGGAAAATTACGATCATGTCTGCAATTAGCTCAGTGGTATCCAACCATCAGGGGTAAAATCCAGTGTTTTTAATGTGCTGGTCCCAAATTTGGAAAGATTCATTGACTGACATGAAAATTAGACTGGGTGATCTCTCCTGGGATTCTGGCATTTCAAACTGGAAGTATCCACCTGCTCCAAAAAGCCAAAATCCTATAAATTTCTATAGAGAAATAATCTGTTATTACTTAGTCGTTTTATTTGTCAGAATATGTATTCTCGTTCTGATAGCTTTTCTTAATATGTTCTTGAGAATCCTCTTTTTCTGTAGTGTGTTATTCAAGTTATAAAATCAGATGCCTCAATAAAAAGTAGATGGAGCCTGCTGGCCCCCACATCTTCAAAACATTTGATTTACAGTGGTTTCAAGCTCACTCCTAAATGGGGAGAGTGGTTGCCATAGAAGCGTTGACACAGACCGCCTCGGACCAATCACTGATTTGATGACGTCTGGATCGCAAAAATATGGCGACTGAATTGACTTCATTTGGTTAGAAGTAGAAGATGACATCACACTCACTCGGTCCAGTTCCCATATATAGTTGAACCCCACATTACTCCTGGTGGTTAAAGAGGGGCATGTGGATGTGTGTGTATAGGTTAATGGTAGTAAAACACTATATAAGTATACGACCAAAGACACATCAGACATCTAAATCACCCACAGAACTTTCATAGCTAAACTTTACACGGAAGGATGTACAGCAGAGCATCAACGAAAGAGACAGATTTCACAATGTGATGAAAGATGGAAGAACTGTAAAGAATAGTTATGTGAGGAAAATGTTGGATAGAACGGAGAAGAGGTGGCTGCTGTGGAGCAGGGAGTAGCAAAGATGAAGGGAGGAAGAAGAGGATAGAGAGTGTAAAGGCAGTTGGTCCTGACAACATTCCTGTGGAGGAATGGAAGAACATAGAAGAGGTTGTAGTAGATATTCTGACTGAGCTGTTTTACAAAAAGAGATCTGGCTCCATGTGCAGAGATTAAGATGTTGATGTTGAGGATGGATAGGATCAGGAATGAATCCATCAGAGGAACATCTTGTCTTAGAAGCTATAGAGGTAAATGCGGGAAAGCAGAGAAAGCAAAGTGAACTTTATAGATCTGGAATTAAGTTCCACAGCAAATATCATCTGTCACATGAGCTACTGGAACATTATTTAAGCTGAAACCATGAGCCCAGAGCTGTGGGTTCTGCTCTACTTCCAGCTTTGCTCCTCTCTGTAGATGTAGCGTGACATGTCAACTGTTCCCTTGTTCTAAGGAACGATACCAGCCATACTTAAACTCTGTGATGACCCGGAGAACCTCAGCTACTATTGTTTAAAGGCAGGGTTCATCCTGGACAGGTTTGTCACATGACTACACAATTACATCTACTATAGAGATAACTTAGAGGTAACAATGAACCCATGAAGCCTGTTTTGGGACTGTGGGAGGAAAACTGAGCAGAATATGCAAACTCCACATAGAAAAGACCCTGCTGGGATTTGAACCCGGTCCTTCTCACTCTGAAGCGAGAGTGCTAACCACTACACCACTGCATCCACATCAAAATATTTCAGCAGAGGCTTTTTTAAGAAATTACATCTTCATATTTTATTTTAAAAGAGAATAATTTGTTTGCTGTGGCATTGCAGTGATATGATGTAAACAAATCTTGGTTAAGGCGTAGATTTATTCTCTGTACTTAAAGAGGAAGCCGGAATGCCTGAGAGTTTTGAGAGACCTGCCGAGCTCATCAGCGTCTGCTATATTTACCAGCAGCGTAACTTGATCTATGGCATTCTTGATGGCTGGACTCACATTAGCCTCTCATGCTCAGAGTCCACAGAGCAGCTTTCTCGCTGGTTTCTATCGTCCTGGACGCTCAGGACTACGAGGGTGAGCAGTCGATCCCGCTTTAATTGACGCTTTTCCTCACTTTTAATGACCCGGCTTGACGATAAATGCTTTGTTGACTGCTACGCCTTTCCAAACAGGATAAGGGACTGTGTTTTATTCTGGCATAAATAACCCCCCTTTCTGTACATAGAAAACATATTTTATTTTTAGGATTAAACCTTATGTGGACCTTTTTTTATAGCAGTAACTTTTTTGATTGGTTCAATAAACAGATTTTGAAATCACTTTTAATGATCACTCTTGAAACTTTAGGGAAATGCAGATTTACTAGGACTTTTAGTGTTTCATTATTAGTGTTGACATTTATAAAACAGATTATTTTTGATTGTCTTGAGTGTGCCTTGTCTGTAGTTTGATTTGGGAAACAGCACAAATACAGGACACACTGTACTTATCATTCCCCTGTTACCATGTGGTGTGTCTAAACTTATGTTCACAGGATTTTTTAAATAAAGTTTCTGCGTTTTGATACATGAAGTGTGGTTTCGTGCCAGACCACAGCCATTCTTTTATTTTCTTGCCTTGTTTTTCTGCCTGCTAACCGGTGGGACGTGTTCTTGTTTCCACAGAGCTGATTGTTGTACACACTGAGGGCAGCCACAGTAGGATGAGCTGCCTCACAGCCCCCCCGATCTTCAGGGACTAACACACACATACAGCAGGTAATTACGCCTCACGTCGTCAGCTCTCACACACCCGCCATAAACATCTTAAATCTGATGAGAAACATACAGAAAAGACTTAGATCCTGATTCTGGTCGCTGCACATGTAACTGTATGTTTTTTAAAATCAGAACGAGTAGAGATGAGCCAAGGACACGACAACAAACAGCAACAAACTTCAGATAAGAAACTCTTCCGGAGGGAGGAAGACCCAAAACAAAAAACTCCTCAACATCTGGACAAAATGAACTGGAGTCATTTTAGTTAACACCAGTGCTTTAGCTTCAGTGTTGACATGTTTTAACTACCCTAACTTTTAAAATGTTTGCTCAGTTATTGTGACTCCAGCTAATTCTGAAGCAGAGAAAAGCGCATTTGTGCCGTTATTTAAACCGTACGTTAGTAGTGTGTTACATGACAGTGATAAAGACCCACTCCAATGAAAATGTGTTTTTATCATGTTCTTGTATCATTTTTCTTCATTCAAATTTTGAATCTGAGCAGCCAAAAAAGTGCAGTTTTCTTCGACCAAGCTAGTATCTGGCTCAAAACTGTACAGCTGGATAGTTCCAATGCTGCTCACCATTTTTGTTGCCCAAAAATGTTAGCTTGGGGTTGTGAGGGCCTGTAAGGTAGCGGCGGGAGAGATTGTAAACAAAGTAATGATGAGAAGTGAGCACAGGCTTACTCCCCACTAACACTACACAACTCTGAGGTGAATTTCTAACGAACTCCTGCCTCTCTGCAGAAACTATGTCCTAGAAAACTACACAGGTTTTTGAGATTTTGGCTAAAAATGACATAATCATAATGAAAAGACCACCAGGAACACTGAAAATAGTTAAAAAAGAGGATAAAAGCGAGACTTCAAAGGGTTAATCAAGTGTTCACTATGAGGGTCATTACAGAAGCAATGCATTCCCCATTCAGTCCAATGTAAAACAGTTTTTAGCCTATTTTTAAATGGGCTTCAGTTCACTGATTATAAATCTGTCCAAGATGAAAAAATCATGAAGTCAAAATCCTGCTGTCAGTCATTCCTAATTCCACCAGAGGGTCATCCAACCTCATTCCTTTTCTTTTCTTTCAGTCATTACTTAGGACCAAGAGAAGTTCATTTTTTTTATTTTTGCTACATACATAAAGTAAGCTGAAAAGAAAAACTTGAAATCCCACTCTGGCCATCTCTTAACCCGTTTTCAAAGTATTCCCAGCAGTTTTTTTATTTCAATCAGGCTGTTTTCATCCAAAACCCAAAAACCTGTGTTGTTTTCTCAGACATAGTTTCTGCAGAGTGGCAGGATTTTATATCACCTTTGAGTTGTGGACCGACTTTTGGCTCAGGATGATTTCCCATCATCCCATGGTTTACACTCTTTTCCTGCCCCTCACAACCCCATGGTAACGTTAGCAGTGCTACAAAAACGGTGAACAACACCGGAACTATCCAGTTGTACATTTTTGAGTCAGATGCCAGCTAGTAAAAGGAAAATTAAGACGTTCCTGGATTGGAGCAGGAGCTTGTGGCCCGACGATTGTAGTTGTATGTAAAAACTACAGGCTTTTTTTTTTCAACTGCATTTTTTGTCTGCTCCAGATTCATAACAATTTGAATAAGGGAATACTAATGAACAACACAGTTTTGTATTAATTTCTTTAAATGTGTCATCCATCATCAGAAAAATGCCACAAGAACATGTTAAAAACACCAAAAACACAATTTTGCATCTGAGTCTTTAGCTGTTTACTATACTAAACATCTAAATGTATTCAGAATTAACAATTTGCTTTATTACCTTCAGGTGAAAATTATGTATAAAAGAACCTAGAATATATTTTCAAAAACCATCATTATGTTAAAGGTCGAGTGAGTCACTTTCACAAACTGATGAAGATGTGAATGGTTTGAAAGGAATGTGTGACAAGGTTCATGCTTCATACCCGGACATAAAGGGGAGGTATTTGCTAATAAGTGCTGATATTTAAGGACTGAAGGTTTTATGGGGTTTAATGAGGAATTTGTGCTAATGAAGGTACATCATTTTCTGCAGGTCTGTGCTTCTTTTCCTGGTTCATTTACTGCATAGCTGATCAGTCTGAAGGAATTATGCCAAAACTAAAGTTTTAAGAAAAAGGATTTGCTCAACTGTTGTTTTGAAGCCTGTCCTACGACTAAAATTAGTTATTTGTTTTGCAGTTTATCTAAACGTCTTGTGTCAGATTTCTTGTAACTCTTTTCTCGTGCTGTCTGTCAGGCCTGCAGTGTTGCACATTTGATTTGAGTTTGATCCATACAGACATATTAAAAGATTCTTCTTAGGAAGCCTCTGAAGATGCAGTCAGAAGAGCAGGGAAATGGATTGTGTGCATGCCTGTGAGTGCTGACGGGATAGGGGGGGACGGAGGCATCAGATTGTTCTTCCCTGGCTTCGGGTCTCTTATCTGGTCACATTTCACAGTATAAATATGGCAGGCCGCGAGAGCAAACCAAACCTAGGACTGATTAGAGATATTCCCAACGAGAATTACTTCATGTTCCTGTAAACATAAAGCCGACCTTGAGTCCGTTGATACGTCCATTTGTGCTGTTAAGCCAAAATCAATTGGAGTTTTAACTATTAAGATTTAACCTGTGCAGTCCAAGAAATTGTGTATATTGCACCAAACTTGTTGATTTCTTTGTTTTTATGTTTTTCTTATAAGAAAGAGATCATTGACTTTTTCCTTAAAAAAAAGAAGAATAATTCTGTAACTCTTCCTGTTACCCTCCTTAGTGTAAGAGGAATATACACTGTAACAGTCCATTTATCGAAGTAAAATTAATGAGGCTACTACTGTTAGGGAGTATTATTTGTGTATGACGGTTGTTACTGTTCTGTTTGTGAGTTTAGGTCAGTAAGTAACTATTGACCATCAGTCAGGATCCAAGCTGACCCTGAACACTAATCTGCTTTAAGAGAACCACAGTATAAATGCGTGTGGCCTTTATTGTGTAGTTCTCTCACTTCATCTAATCAGCAGGATAACAATTCACGGGAACTTTGAACATCTTTTGTTGCATTCAAGATTGATTGTGGGATAAATTGCATTGTTTCTTATATTTTTTGTTTGTTTGCTTTTGCTGTTTTTATTTTTCTTTGTTTTATCGTTGTTCTTGTTTGAAAATAAAATTATTAAAAAAAAAAAACCATTCATAATGCAGTCTTGGTGCAGAAGCAGAGCAGTCGATCTCTGATTCAAAGATTGCAGGCTCAGTTTCCGTCTGGTCCACCGATGTGTCGAAGTGTTCTTGTGCAAGTCAATGAACCTGAGTATAGGTTGGTTATAGGTTGGTTATAGGTTGGCGCCAGCAATGTGTGAATGTGTGTTTACATGGGTGAATGGGACTGTGACTGTAAAGCGCTTTGGGCCCTAAAGCAAGGTAGAAAAGTGTATTGAGTATACCCCGTTTACCATTAGCCTTTGTGATATCTCATGGGGTCCAGATGACCCCACCCTTATATTGATGTGATGTGTGATCCCCCCATGACAAAGGTGGACAGGATTGTATGTCTGCTACAGACACCAGTGAAGATAAAAATCCTTGGAAAAAAAGTTCAGTGCGGGGTCCAGATGACCCCACTTTAATGGTAACATGCCTAGAATAGCAAAAGGGTTAATTGAATATTAGTGGTGTAAGAAAAAAATTGTTCAGTGAAATATTGAAGTATTTTGTTTGGCAATACTGGTTTAGATTTTTTAAAAGTTGCCAAAACCATTTTTTACTAATTATTTAATCAATGATTTATAAGCAAACATTTTGTTCAGCGTCTTACTTAAACCTCCAACCACTAGATGCTAGCACACAACACCAAGCCTCGTTTAGTAGCTTTGCACCAAAACAACTAGAAGAACTCACAAAAACCATCTTGTTGCAGATGTTCACTCAGTATCGTATCCACAGCTCAATGACACCTATACAACTGAATTTGAATTGAAACAGACACACTGTTGGAGATAGTTTTTGCCTCTTTGGTCATTTACTCCAGCAGCCATTTGCTTCCTCATAAAGTACTGTTAAAAATAAATTTGCAATATCTGCATTTGACCCATCCCCTGAGGGAGCGGTGAGCTGTAGACACAGGTGCACTTGGGAACCATTTGGTGGTTTAGTCCACCAATCCAACTCTTTTATACTTGAGTGTCAAGCAAGGAGGCACTGGGTCCCATTTTTAGTCTTTGATATGACTTGGCCTGGACTTGAACCCATGACTTTCCAGTCTTAGGGAGGATACTCTACCACAAGGCCACAGAGCTGGTGGCTCCAAATATTGCTATATGGTTATTTTCTCAAATAACCTTTATGGTTAAAGCACATTTAAGCTTTTTTTTTACCACTGAAAATATTTTGTTGTGGAAACCAGATAATGTTGAGTGTTGACAAAATATTTTTTGCTTTGGTAAAAGCAACTTGTATGTGAAAAACAGCTGCAGTTCTTAGTGTTCTGATCATTAAATAAAAATTATATTTGAAACAGTTTTGTTCATGTGAAAGGCGTGTTAGTATTCAGAGTAGATTTTTCAAAGTCATACTCTTTAAAAAAATATATTATTTATTGTCTCTTTCACAGTCTTGGTATATATCGTATCGTGATGCGTATTGTATTTCCAGACTCTAGCCGAAACACATCATATCGAATACAAGTAATGGTTACTTGAAAACTCGCCATCTTTAATATATTTTTTCAGGTGTTTGTGTTTTAAACCCGCTGTCTTATTTTCAAAAGAATATTCTTTTGATTTCTTGTCTTCTTCAAATCCTGAACTTCTGCAAATGTGTCATCCACTCACACTAAGGAGCAGCACTTTAAACGTCTGTGTTTAAAGTCCATGAAATGAAATATGAAGCTGTGTGTCACAGCCTCATTTAGCTGCAGTGACAGGTGGATGGTGCGCAGAATTTAATTCAACTTTTAAATAGAAACCCGGTGTGTTGCCTCAGAGCCACACGGACTCGTCCGTGGCTAAACAAACCGCGCTGGGCCTCACACAGACACGTATATTTATCCTCCAAATTAGCAGTGTCAGTGCTGATATTAGATTGGTGCATGGTGGCCCGGGGGAGCATCAGCTTAAACATCCTCCCTGCGTCATCACACCCACCCTCCTAATGCACTGCAGAGCGCCTCAGCTCTCTAACAGAGCAGGCACGTCAACTGTGGAGACCACAGAGTGGATCAAAAGCCCAAACTGACATCCATAGATGTAATAAGAGCTGTTTTTAATCGACTGGTTTTGTCTCCATTGCACTAAAAACCTCTTTATGTTTTGTTTGGCCCATAAACATGCTTGGGAATCCAGTTGCACATATCAGAAGGGAGATTCATGAAAAGTTTTGAGCCCAGTTGTCTGATACCTGCCTCATCGGTGAAACTCCATCTCTTCAGATCTTTGCCAGCAGAATGCCAGTCAGCTGCTGTTCACTTGTACTGCACTTGCACAGCCATCCCCACAACTTCGTAGACAGATTTTCTACATAAAAGCCCGACTGGCTCCAGCTGTTAGACAGAGATTCCATCTGATGGGTTCCTTATATGAGGAAATGAAATGCAGACGCCAGTCATTTGCTCTGGTAGTAAATTTGAACGGCTGTGGAGAATGCCTCCATAATATCCAGCATGCTTGTTATACTGGTAGCCATGGAAACAACTGACTGAAAATGTGGGGAGTTGGGTGCATAAGAGTAAGTGCTGGGAAAGCCAGCATGTGTTTGTGTGTTGTTTCTATGGAAACATCTCTTCTTTGAATTGAAATCTAGATTTTTTATTTTAATGATCACATAATTTCTGCTCTCCATTTGCAGCTCACTTTTCAAGCTGAGAACATTCATTTTCGTATTTATTTGTTTTCAACCATGATTTAGTGATTGGAATCTAAAAAAAGTGCATGTGTGAGGGTCTTTGTATGAGGTTCTCTTTCAAAACTGAAACTTGTTTATCAATCTGGACACAAATATCACCTTTTGTGACCCAGGATCCCAAATCCACTTCACTGGCCAATGTTTGGTCAATAAGTTAAACTCTGTTTTGTTGCAATTTCACTTTTAAACTAGTAGTCTGTTTCCTCTGCTTTACTAAAAAAAATCACCCACATTGCCTGTAAAGACATAGACCATCCATGAAGAAGTGCAGTCATCCTTGTTGTTCATGGTGGATGGTGTCGTGCTAAAAAAGAGTTGTCTGTCTTTAAATGTAGAGCTGGGAGCAGCTTACAAGAAGCCCCTTTAAAATCAATAGCATTTGCATTAAGGAATGAGTTTTACTGTCAGCAGAGTCAGGAACAAATCTGTTGTAAATGGTTCTACATTTAGCCGAATAACTCTTCTACTCTTTGATCCCTGTCAGGAGATGAAATGACAATTTCTGATTGCTCAGATTGTTACACTTTCTCTATGTGGATGAAAGCTTACAATAGTGAATATATCATTTTCAAATCCATGACAAAACTTTTCTTGAAGTCGGTTAATGTCTTTAAACTTAGAAAATAAGCCATATATAACTGTGGTCATAGCTGATGTTGTAGTGGTAAAAAAAAAAAAAAATACACATATAAACATTGCAATATACAATGTAGACGTCCGGCCTACCAGACTGACACAGAACAGACTAATGTGTGGACACCTAACTGCACTGGTGGTCCATGGACCTGTGGGCGCTTTACGCTTCCCGTGGATGTGGTTTACGTCAGCCTTCCACCACGAACCCGATAGACGACTTTACTCATCAGCACCTGAGTGTCCTGTGAGGTTTGGCCTGCATGGTGTTTTGGCCTGTCCCCAACACTGGTCTTCTGTGTCTAGTCCAGATCCATCAGCTGAATTATTGATCAATCTGTGGTCACAGAAGGACTGACGGGAACGGCACTAGGAGAAAGTTAAGCAGCCTAAAGGGGTAAAGGGAGGATGACCTTCTCCTACAGGTAGTGAACCAGTGAGGAGAAAGACCTGGGCAGAAGGGAAATACATTTGCAGGCAGTTGGGAGGTGGGGGGATGGGGGCCCTCTGCTGCTAAACTCAATGCTGATCAGCAACACTAGATACTTTTATTTATTCAGATGCTTCTGGTCTTGTGAACAGGAGCCTGAATGGGGCTCACACACCACAGGAACACGCTGTGCCGTCTGAGTTTACCCCCAGCGTTGTTTGAAGCTCAGAGGGATCGCCAATGCTCAGTGAAAGGCACTGGCAGGTCCTTTAGCTGCCCAATTTATTTAAACTGAACTTTTTCTGTTTGGTTAAAACTGGAGATAATTTAACTAGCAAAATGCTGCTCCATAAGATCACTGGAAAAAAGACAGTTCCATGTAAAAGCTTTGACATACACTTTCACTACAGTCTTCAGGGTTATTTATGTTATTGTATAACAAAAAATATACAATCTGAGGACAAATATAGGTCATCATAAAAACCATATTCACCACATACAAACACTTGTTCTCAATCAGAACACATAAGATAACATGGATTTCAAGAGATTTCTCGTTCTGGAAAAATGCCATCCCTTGGGAAACAGGAAGCTAATTTTAATACCAATCACAGTTATGGACATCAGACAAAACAAACACAAACATTTAGCAAATAGTTCGGAGGCTCTTTGGTAAATAATAGGTTATGTAATAAAGTCCATGTCCAACATATGAAAAATGTAAACAAAAAAAGAATGCAAAAACACACAAAGTAATCTACTTCACTTTGGGAATACTGACAAATCCTTTGTGCTTTTCGGTTAGCCAGATGTTTATATTTGAGTCCACAAAAAATAAGGATGAGTGTGTAAAAAAAGGATTTTGCTTCATTTCCTTTATAAAGTGTGATTTGTCACAGTTTTTGGAGACTTTTGTTCATTTTCAGTAACCACATTTTTAGTGTTTACCTGTTAGAGTCTTGTAAAACCAACCAGGCTCATAGATCTCAAGAGGCTCCAAGTTCTAATGATTTAAATAGATCAACGAAAAGAGGAGGAAGTCATTGATCATGTTTCTGTCTGGAGAGGATCCAAAGACATTTGGAACGCTTCCCTGATCATGTCAGAAGTGATCGTTTCAACTTCCAACACTAATGAAATGAAACAAAAGGATGATGGGAAATAAAACTGTAATTACCTTGTTCACGCACTGCCTCTTAGTTCATGTTGAGACAGAAACACAAAAACTGAGTGTATGGTCTGCTGCAAACATGTTCTAGATTGAAATAGTCAATTAATAGAGTAAAAGTAATGTAAAAAAAACATATTATTTAAAAAAGAGCACAAATAACAAAGGTCCATGACTAAAATACAGAAAATGTGCAGCATCATTTTGTACGAGCTGAGATGTGCTTTAAAGTAATCCACCCTTACTGACTTCACCTGTGACCATACCCGTTCGTTCTACTAATACCAACCTTCTGTCTCTTTATTGTATTTGCAGTCAATGCAGTCTTCCAGAGGCTCTCCCTCCCAAAGGCTGAGAAACCAGCTGCAGCAACAGAATGTCACGTGTCTCCTCAACCGCCAAACGCTATGCTGGCCCCTCCTACGCCAGCCACTACAGCTCCTACAGCCCCTCCCTGACCCCAGGCCTTAGCTCATTCAGTGAGCGAGACAGGCTGTCGAACTATAAGTCAACCTCTTCTGCCACCTCTTCCTTGGGTTTTTCCTCCTCCAGCTACATAAGCAGCTCCGCCTCACGCAGCCGCAACTACAGCACCATCTCAGACCCTGACCGTGGACGAACCATCCCGCGCACGGACATCCACGGAAGCAGCAGCAGCAGCATTATCAGCCGCCGAAGTGAAAGTCTCAGCAGAACCCCTGTGAAGACCTACAGTGGATCAGGCCTAAGTGGAGGAGCCACCTATTCTGGCTACAGTTCCTACTCATCACCTCTGGCTCAAACAAGCTACCTCTCTTCACCGGTGGCCTCTAATACGTCACTCAACAGACGGAAGTCCATATCACAGAGTGACCTGAGTAGGGATCTAGCCTCACTGGCCCTCAGCGATTCTTCGTCCTTCTCCTCCACCCCATCCTCCTCCATCAGTGCCCCGCGAAACTACCGCAGTCGAACTACAGATGTGGTCGACTCTTATGGCTCCCGCCCCGGCTCTTCTACTCAGGAGGCCCCCTTGCGCAGCTCCACCCAGGAGGCCTTCAGCAACAGCAGCAGGAAGTTCAGCTCACTGACATGGGAGCCCAGCAGTGAAGGTCTGCCTGAATCTCCAAACAGGACCTCTGTGGTAAGACTGTTTTTATTCTGCTTTTATCTTGTCTGTAGAGAATCAAAAGCCTACAAATAAGCTAATATTAACAGAAACACATCCAGCGTTTTACACACTGGTTATATTGTCTTACTCACACCAATTATGATGAACGCTGCAAATGCTTTATGGACACGGTAAGCCTATTTTGTACCAAGAGGGGGCACTGTTGGTCAAATAGATTGTAAGTGCTCTGTCAGTAAGAGAATAATGTAATAAGTTACAGCACAGGATTATAATAATGGACAACAAATGTATAAAAGTACTGGTACAGAAATTAATTCCTCTTGTCAATGTTAATAACTAAGCACCAGAGGGCGCTGTATCATCTTTCTATAGGTGACAAATGAGCTGTAAAGATATCTATCTACAAGATAAACTCCTATTGCTCATTAATGGTTCCACATTCTCTTGGAGCTGTTTGATATAATCAATGTAGCTAGAAGTAGCTCTTTTCTTCAGTATTTAAAATATACATTTCTTTTTTGCAATTTAACCTTTTAAATCCTTGCGTCTACGAGCGTGGACATCAACATTTTGAGTTATATCACCACAGTGCTTAATTCTGCTTAACTGGGGCACTGTGGCTACACGTGTAAAGGTTTTGCTCAAAAATGAACTCAGGTCTTAAGCGGTCAAAGGAACAATTTACATATTTGTTCTCTGGATTATTTCATGTAATTCCTAATGTGTGGGTAAAAGCATCAAGGAGTGAAATGTGCCTGAATGGTTGTTAAACTTAATTTAACACATTTCTTGGTGATATTAAAATCAATGTGTCAGGTTCATGAAGAGAATACATATTTACTTTGAGGGCTTTTGACGTTATCTCAACCTTTGCATCTCCCTTTGCATCTTTCTTTTCCTGAGTATCAGGAAAATGTCAAATGTGTGTTGACAGTATTCAAGAACATCCACAGATTAGGCTCAAACATGGATGGGATCTTCCTTCATACAGACACATCCGCTGTTTGGTAACGTGGTGTTTCTGCTCAAACTAATCCAAAAGTTTAAATGTTAAACTTAAAATCAGACATTGAGTAATAATACTCAGAAATATCTATATTTAGTTGTTTCAGACACAGTAAATTAATTGGTGCATCTTGTCTTTCTATCAAAATCTTGATTTTCTTTAAAAATTCTTTATGTTCCCTTAACTTTCCTGTGTCATGTTTTACATAATGACACAGTCTAGTTATGTTTAAGTTGTGACTCCGCAAATACTTAAAGATCCTCAACTACAGAGAACGTATTATTATTTTTCTATGTTTGTTCCAAACATCAACTTAATAAATAACTAAATAATCATTTGCAACAAGATTTGTTGTGTTTCTCTGCTTTAAATAAATTCTACTTCTTTAACTTCATCAAACTTCTGTAATGCTCCAGAGTCTCTGTTCGTGTTTAGTCTATTAATTTTAGACGTTCAAAACTAAATGCAGTTTTTACTGGACAGCTGCTTAATTTTGTTTTCTGTGAATCTAGTTGATTTAATCATAAACTCATATCTCTGTGTCAGAAGTCAGCAGTACCACGAATTGGGGCTAGCATGACATGGTAAATCTAACCTTGAAACATGAAACACTAACATCGCATCTGCTGGTCTCCTATCATGTACCATGTTTAAAACTTCCAAGATGTTTGCTATAACTCTCCTTTTCTTATTCCTGATTTTATTTCAGTAATATATAATTTAAACAAAGGCATGAATAGTTTAATTGACTTTGTGCTCCCTAGGGTTATTTTCAGGGTCATTGATGGCATTGTGGTGTTATTTGTAAATTATAGAATCCACTTTACTTTTCAGTTTCTAATAGAAAACCTTTGCCAATCTAACTAAATTATTAAATTTCTTTAAACTATTAAAAGTGTTTACAACCTAAACAGGAGGTTTATATAAGGACTGTTATAACCTCACACTCGAGTTATTGGCAGCTTTTAGAAAATACAATGGTAGCAATTATTTCAATCCCCCTTCTACCCACACAGTCTCTCCAATCCAAAGCTCCTGTTGGCTGGCATTACAGCATGAGTGGTGTGTCAACCATGTTTCATTCTTAAGATCTATTGTTCAGTGTCCAAGTGTCTAGATTTTGTTTTGGGTCAACATTGTATTCAGACAACTTTAACCTCGTTGCTCTGTACTGAGTATGGCTCTGGGAAACTAGTGGGGGTACTAGATTTACAGGTTTCCCAAGTTACTGGAACCCCTAGATTGCCCTGTGTCAGTGTTGTTAAGGTCCTTATGTTTAGCTGTGGGTCAGAGATAGAGCTGTTTTCTACTAGCTAAAGGGTTCTCCAGCTGTATGTTAAAGTATCTCCTGGACAAGACACTGAGCCCTGAGATCAGGGGTGTCAGTCCTCGAGGGCTGGTGTCCTGCATGTTTTCCAACAAACCTGCCATTGAAGCTCCTTATTGGACACCCCTGCATTAAATGCATGATTTTTTTATTCTATAACATTTGACTTATTTTTCTATGAAGGTTTGAACTTTGAAAAGTTAAATGAGAGAAAAGTGTGAAAATGTTGATGTCTGTCTGACAGATGTGTGGAAAGTGTGTAGTGAGGTGTTTTACAGCATTAAAACATATGTAATCCTACTTTGCACATTTGTATCGCAGGTTAGTTATGAAACGTATCCATCGCAATAAACAAGGAAACATGAATATTCATGAATGGGTCAATGACAAGAACCAGTGTGTAGAAAAATACCAAACAAGTTCAGACCTTTGCTTGAAGCTGTTCTGAATTACTTACGTCCTTGATAGTTTACCACACTCATAAATTTATTTTAAAAGCTTTCATTATGTTTGTCAGTCACATTATTGGGTTAATCAACTTTAATGATTTTTTTTTTTACTTTTCTTGAGCTCTGAGGTTACAGTCAACAAAACTTTGATTATTAAATTTAGTCATGGGTCATCCAAATATCATCAAGCAAATCTTTGGATAAATTAGGTTAAAGGATAACCGTGGACTTTGTCAACAGACTGAGCCAGGTCTTTACCAACAGAACATTTTTAACGTGTTTGGCTACAAACAACTTGGGATACCATATCCACTATGTTGGATTTTTAGAAGATATACGTTGTTAGACTAGTTTGGTATGATTTTGCATTTTTGCCAGGTTTATGACTTCTTGCTTTGTTTTTACTTCCTGTTAATCCTCTGTACAGCTCTATGAAGTGTGTAGTTTCTTTTTTACCGAGTTCTAGCACATTTAATTATTGGGGCAATTGCTAATCACTCCCCATTAGAATGGAATCACTTTTGATCCTCCTCAATACTGTACAAACCAGAAGTCAACAAATACCAAGATTGTTTAATGAGCATTTTTTCTCGTGGTCATCCCCTAAAATTCTGTGCTAAAGCTTTTGGTTTCAGGCAGTTTTTTAGCACACACACACACACACAAATGCTTTTTAGCAATGAATGCAGCCTTTTTAGTAATCTAATAAAACAAATCTAAATCAAACGTTTTCCTCTAAAAATAAAGCTGATCTACATCAGGTGCTTTGACTAAATGGAGATTTTAAGTTTTTCTGTAACTGTTTTATCACGAACTAAAGATGGTATGTTCTTTACACTTTAAATCTGTTCTTACAGTCAATCCATTAGAATCTTCTATAAAAGCTTCTCTTATTCTTCTCTGCTTCCTTATTATGTTGTGTTTGATGTAACACTAGTCAGTTACTTACATTTAAAGAATGATGCTATTTGTTGCACAAACATTTAATTCAATCTCTAAATAGATTTAATCAGGTACTCTCTGGTAGATTATAACAGCGGTCCCATGACCAAAGTATCATTGCAAATTTTTTGATGAAGTTGCTAAGGACTTTTTATCTTTATGCATTAGTGTTTGAACATCCCTGTATGGTCTGAACTCCTTCACCCACATGGAGAAGACATTAGTGTCATCACAGACCGTATCACTGCCTATAGTCTGTTTTGAAAACACTGGACCCTCCATTTTCTGAACAACAAACCGTGAATTGCCACCGGTCATCATCGCTACCCTGAAGATGAAGAAGAAGAGAGATTTTAGTTTAGAAAGCAAGAAAAAGCTGAAGGTTGCTCTGGAGGTGCTGAGGAAAGACCTGAACAACTTCTGGCTGTTCATTATTCCTACTTAGTTGAGGTTCTGTAGAGTGGTGGTGCTTTGCCTTACCTGGAGAGCCTTTGCAGTATTGTAGGAGTCTTTTTTTTTTTTTTACTACTCCACTTGAGAGGGAAGATCTGGACCCTGTGTTGGTACAGTGGAGTATATACTAAACTATCTCACATTATAAGAGGGAGGGACTTGATGATCTTCTATTGTTGAGATCACCTTAATGTTTTTTTGGTGAACATACAGATAATTTGTTTATGTTTTTTTTTCTTTTTTATTAGTAAGTCTTAGCAATGTTTAAACTATTCTTCTTGGGGTCATGTTCTAAAAAAGACAGAGTTTATTACAACTATTTTTGAATAAAGATTACATTAATACATAACATATTCATAGTCTTTACAGGTATTTAATATTCACAAAGACTCAAAGAAATAGATGAGGTAAAACAGTACAAAGTATGAAATTCCTAAATTAAGAGTCAAATCAGTTATGCAGTGAAATTTCATTATGAATTATTGACTTCTTAAAATTAGCTTTAAAACTAATATGACTACTTATTACTATTATTTTTAGAGGCAGCATATTCCAGTAAGAAATCTCTCTGTATATTACTGTTGTTTGAGTGCATTAGTTTGTGGTAAAGGAAGAGTAAAAGTAACAGAGACTCTTCTTGTTTTTGAAACCATGTCTTTTACAAACAGGCAGTTACTGTGAGAATGAGCTGAGGGGTATTTGCAATGTCCAGATTTGATGTACAGACAGAACCACACTTCATGCAAGTCTGTGAATTGGCTTTCATGCATGATGGACTTTGATGCATCCAGTTGATATTTGTACTGAATGGACAAGCAAATCATCCATAAATGTATAAGTGCAATAATTAACACTAGGTAATAACCTATCATGTGCAATATCTCAATCACACATTCAAACTGTTTTGCTCATCTTTACGTTGTTGGACTTTAATATTGTATATTGTACATTGAGATTTTTTATTATGTATATGTACATTGAGATTTTTTTATTATGTATAATCCTGTATATTCCTTTTTTGGTTGGTCTTAACCAAACAACAGGACAATGTTCCAAGTAACACAAGACTAAGGATTGCAGACCCAATCTGCATGTTGCTGTTGACATACAATTTCCACTAAATGTAATTATCAAAATGCTTCTACTCATTTTATTAACAATGTTACTTATATGTGTGGTCCATGACATTGTTTGATCTAGTGTTATACCCAACAGTTTAACTTCCTTAATTTGTTCAATTGACTGATTCTGTAGCAAAATTTGCAACTTTTGGTATTTATAGACAGAATTCTTTGAACCCAATTAATAATTCCCTAAACCTTCCATGACTTTAGGGGCATCAACCATCCTGCAGATCATGGCCTCCTAAGCCAACAGCAGCTCAGAGAAGGGAGTAAAAATTTTAGACTAAGTTAGCATTAAGGGTTGTTCTTTGGAGTCAGTCAGGGAGGTGGGAGACATAAGGGTCCTGGCTGAACTAACATCTATGCTGGACCGTGAGTCTCCCACACAGCAGGACAACCTGTGAGGCTTGGAGACCTGCTTCAACGATACACTGATCCACCCTGGCTGTGTGCCGAAGCATCCAGTAATGTGAGCATCGCATTACTTGGCCGCTTTAATTGTGGAAAAGAAATGTTTTCCTGGCACATTTACTGTCTTGTTTTTACAACACGGTTATTTTCCCATTGTAACACAAAGCTTAGCCCAGTCTCATACCCTATTTTAAGTATCATGAGTGCACCCCCACCCCTGACCTAAATCTAACCCATGTCTGAGCTGTTACTTTCATAACGTGAGTAAAAATCCAAATGTCCCAACTTTCTAAAATTATCTGGCTCTGATTATTGAAAGCATTTAATTCTCACCGTGAAGCAAGTTTAGACCCACACACATGCATGCACTCACGCGTGCATGCACACACATGCTCGTGAGGCACACTCACGCTTAGCCTTGTGATGGAATGTTCTCCCTTGGTTTTAGTTGTGTACACACAGTCTTTTTCTGGGTCATAAGACTGTTGTGGAGTTCATGCTGCACTGCTTTGACTCCACACGGGACTCCTGGTCAAATAAAGCAAATTCTGGTTGTTTCTATCAAATGAAGGGCAGAACCCCTCAATGCACTGAGGTGGTCTTCAGCTCATCATCCTGCTCGTGCATTTGTTTTTAAAATAATGCTCAGTATAGCCCAGTTTTAATCGTCAGTTGTTTTGAAGTGCCACACAAAAGAAAGAAACTTCAACTAATGTCTGACCTACTTACCTACACGGATCAATCATAGCTGTTTCCAAACACCTTCACATAGAAAGACTGATTAAACAAAAATTATTTTGGCTTACAGACCACCTGTGTCAGGTCTGCAAACACACAAGCACACACAGTGCTACCTCTTATCATAGAGATAAAAAACTATTCATTTTCCAGATGCAGCTATCTCAAGATCATAATGACTTTGATGTTTGATTTTGTAAAAGTTTAAACCGGAATCCCGTTCAACTGTGGTGGAGATAGTCTCACCAGCTACGTGTGTTGTTAAATAAATGTAAGATAACTCTGGACAATCAATAATCAGTCAATTTACACCAGTTTCTGTTTGCATCTGTTAAAAAACTAAACATTTTGCTGAAATAAAAATTGGCTGGGATTAGAAAAAAGTTAAATTAGATCTCTGCCTATAGGAACACTCATATTTAACTTATATTTTCAGCTGATTATTTTCAGATACCTATTTTCCATATTAACATCAGCTGTGAGGGTTCCCATCTTCCTACTACTCTTGTTTTAGGTCAAGCTTGTGTTTAGTTAAGCCTATTTTTCATCTCTTAGCACAGTCCATCACCATCTTCTTCATCTCTTTTTGTTTAACAAAATATTAGGTCAACCATTAACACACATACATACATACAAAAAGTCGTACAATTATTGAAAGGAACTAAACAGTTTATGAGAAAAAAAAATATTTCTATTATTTATTTTTACTTTTGATAGAAAAAAGTTTGGCTTTTTTTGAAAATGATGTTGCAATATCATAAAAAAAACGTTTCCCAAATAAAAGTTTTCTATTTACAAAAAAGCTAAAGCAGGTTCAATGAATTGACTACAACATAACCTAAGTCATATTTGATTGTCTTTGCTAAACCATTAATGTATTAGAAGTAAATGTAACATTTTCTTGAGACTTTTTTAAGCGTAATTTTACGACTTTTTTCTCATAAATTTTTGATTTTTTTTGTGTAATTTTCTTCTCATACTTTAACAACTTCCTCAAAAAAGTATACTTTTTTCTCATAGTTTTATGTCTTTCTTATTATTGTACAACTTTTTTTAATCATAATTGTACA
>NC_050524.1:20821197-20896661 GCF_002922805.2 Oryzias melastigma | reverse complement strand
TCTTTGCGGTTTTCTACACATGCCCTATTTGGGCAACCGCAAATCCAATGGTAATACCCGTTTTGCGTAGTTCCGTACTGTTTTTGCGGAACACGTTATGCAAATTAGACAGGCTGAGATTGTAATGTTTGCAGTGCTGGAGCTCCTTAACAGTTTCACATAACTTCACCAAATGTTCAAGACTTATTCCACAACGCAAGATAAGTCAGTGCAACAACTTTCACGACTGTGTTCCTGTAGGTGGCGCTGCAACCGATTTCTGACGTTTCCTGTCATATCTCCAAAAGCGCTTGACCTACGCGGATGAAACTTGGCGAGCGCGTCGGACGGAAGGTCTTTCACACTTGCGGCTGTAAAATGCTTCAAAGCGCTATTGCTTTCAGCAATCAGACGCAATTTCTTCAGGAATTGCAAATCTAGTTTCCATATTAACATCAGCTGTGAGGGTTCCCATCTTCCTACTACTCTTGTTTTAGGTCAAGCTTGTGTTTAGTTAAGCCTATTTTTCATCTCTTAGCACAGTCCTTCACTATCTTCTTCACCTCTTTTTGTTTAACAAAATATTAGGTCAACCATTAACACACATACATACATACAAAAAGTCGTACAATTATTGAAAGGAACTAAACAGTTTATGAGAAAAAAAAATATTTCTATTATTTATTTTTACTTTTGATAGAAAAAAGTTTGGCTTTTTTTGAAAATGATGTTGCAATATCATAAAAAAAACGTTTCCCAAATAAAAGTTTTCTATTTACAAAAAAGCTAAAGCAGGTTCAATGAATTGACTACAACATAACCCAAGTCATATTTGATTGTCTTTGCTAAACCATTACTGTATTAGAACTAAATGTAACATTTTCTTGAGACTTTTTGAAGCGTAATTTTACGACTTTATTCTCATAAATTTTTTATTTTTTTTGTGTAATTTTCTTCTCATACTTTAACAACTTCCTCAAAAAAAGTATACTTTTTTCTCATAGTTTTATGTCTTTCTTATTATTGTACAACTTTATTTTTAATCATAATTGTACAACTCTCTTATTAGTTTTTTTCTTTGTCTCAAAACTTACAGCCTTAATTATTATTCGTTGTTTTAATTTATTTATATATATATATATATATATATATATATATATATATATATATAAAATTGTACAAGTTTTTTTAGGTTCCGCTTGCTTCCCATAATTGTACAACTTTCTCCATGTTCTCATAAAACATTTTTACTGTTTTCTAATAACTTTATAACCTTATTCTGAAACGTGATTTTTTTTTTATTATTATTTTTTGATTGCTCTAAAACTTCGTGGTACCTTTTGTTATCAATTGTTTCCAGAGTTTTCTTGCTCATTTCCAGATCATTCTTTCATGATTGGTGGCTGTGTAAGACCCAGATGCAGGAGGCGTGGTTTAGTTCGAGGAACTAGATGTCATAAACTGAAAACATTATTTGAAGCAAGCTAAACGTGGAGGGATCTGAGGTTCCATGTTGGTGCTGCGGTTCTAGTTTGGCCAAAGTCCTTGAGGTTACTTTTTTTTTGTATTGCGCTGTGATGTAGACAGCCCGGTCGGAGGTGGGCTCTGACGTAGCTTGTAGAGGGGCGGAGCTTTGTTTCTGTAAAACCCAATGGGAGCCGGTTCATGTCTGTTACCACTTACCGCGGAACAGCGTAGAAACTGGACTTTCACTGCTCACATCTTCTTAGAATGACAGAGAGGTCCGTATTTATTTTACTTTTAGTAAATGTATTTTTATAACTAAGTTTATTATAGGTGCTTTTACTCAGAACATTGAGTTTATACTAACGAAATGCCACAGGTCCTTCATTTGTGCTCATTTCTGCGGTGAATGACAGCCGGCGGTGAATGTTATTACACCGTTGAACCGCGTCAGTAACCGGGACGGCAGAAACAGGACTGTAACAAGCAGCGTTCACTGACCTCTGAGCAGCTCGGACAGATCAGCTCCGCGCGGCAGCATGCCGAGCATCCGGCAGTCCTACACCGTGACGGTTCCCGAGGAGCCGCCCGCGGCCGCCTTTCCCTTTCTAAAGCAGGAGATGCGGAGGAAAGGCAGCATGCCGGGCTCCATGCTCGTCTCCACGTTCGTGGGTCTTATCATCAACCAGGCGAAGGTAAGACGCGGGGGAACGACTTCGAGTCTCGCTTCGCTTTGAGGAGTTAACAAAGTGTTGATTTGCTTGGTGTTTTTAGTTTGTTAAACTGTGTTTTGTCTGTGCGGTCACTCAGAAATCCTCCTTAAAACCCATAAACACAGCGCGGGAAGCGGTTCTCCTCCATTCACACCTGCACTGAGACTTTAGCGTTTATAACTCCATTTAAATAACTCTCACCATTAACGATAGTAGACACCTGTTCAGTCTATCGTGGGTGTTTGATGTCATTTTACTCGTGACAGTAAAAACGACTCTGATTTTTTAATACATAGCCCGGTTTGCATTCATCTGAACGTGAAGTGCGTCAGCCTGCCTTAAGCCGCCCGTCGTGCGGTGAGCCCGGCCCGGCAAGCCGGCGGGTCACCGCTTATATAACCGCCTCTAATCCCCGTCCTGCTCCGAATCAAACCGCTGCTCCCGTCTCACAGCGGGGATCAGATGGAGGTGTGTCCGGGCCTCCTGCATCCCCGTCAGGGATGCTGCCATCACCTGAACGGCCTGGAACAAAATGTTCAGAAGACCTCTGACGGCCGTAAAGGGCGCGCGGTCTCACCCCAGACTAAAACCAGGCTCTGATGTTTGATCCAAATGTTCAGGATCCGGGCTTTTTTTTAAGACACTTGTTTTATATTCATCTATTTTAATCCGCGTCTCTCTGTTTAACAGCTTCACTGCATTTGGTTTAGTGAACGTCTGTTTCCGGTCTGTAAATAAGGCTGGAAGTTGAGTTTAGCTCCTCAATGTCACCTGGATTTATCTGGACATCAAGGGTAGAAGAAATGCCGGACACGTCCTAAGCCTTGTTCTGCTGGTGCGTGTGCGCGTGCACGCCTGGTTCTTTCTTGCTGTTTTTTCTTCAGTGTAGCTGATGCTGCTGCTGCCAGCCTTTGTTATGTAATAAACTGTATTAGAATCCATGCACTCCTGTCCGTCCAGCAGCACAGCAGGGATGGCTGTCCTTTTTGTTGTCAGCTTCTCCTCTTTCTCCACTCCTTGCAGACCTCAGATCAATGTTCTCTTGCTATGTCTTGTAGATATTTAACCATGAACACTTCAATCTGATGTGTGTGTGCTTCTTCTCACAGCAGGATCAGTGCAGCAGCTCTGTACGCTCTGTCCATGTCTAACAAAGACTAGTCCTGTTGATACAGTCTCTTAAAACCATCTTAGTTAATCTGAAAATTCACATAAAATATGCTGTACATGGCCACAGTCTCACAGAATTTAAATATTACACCTGCTGATTAGAGCATGTTAAGATTTGTCAGTAACGGATAAAAGCTGGTAATCAGACATTAGCTTAACATTAGCCATATAACTCCTAACATTAACTCCTGGTTGTGTGAGGAAAACCCGTTGCATAACTCTCCAGTGCTTTATGGTCACATGCTCTTACGTTATAACATAGTGTGATTTTCACAATGGATCAAGTGTGTGAAACAGGCCTTTGATTCCTCTATCCGGGCAGCTAAGCGCATGATGGGTTATATTTAATGTGCTTTTTTTCCAGAAACAAGAAGGTTCCAAACATGCAGGTTAGGAAATGTGTTTCCTCTGCCATTACGGTGGAAACACAGTAAAGGTGGAGAGTTTTTAACCTGCTTAAGAGGAAGACGGATCAGAACAATTTTCAGAACAGCCACCAAACAAGTGGCAGCCTGAACCACCAGATGAAACCAGGCTGGTGTGAATGTTTGCTTTATGGGCAGATGGAAGTTAAAGTGATGCACTTTATTTGGAATCATCATCGTAGAAAGTCTTCCAATGTTTTTCGTTGTACTAAGCAACAAGAAAAACAAAAACAACAATAAATGTGAGGATTGTATTGTATATTATAAGGCTTTTGATCTGTCTGCTTATAACAACAAATTAGTGCGGTGGTTCCTTTCTGTTATACAGTGATAGAGATACTCACTAATTCTTTCTATGTCCACAGTTTTACTCACATTTCAAGTTAAAATGTTTTATTTCAGCTTTTGTCATGCCTCTGTTTATGGACATTTTTCAGACATGCATAGAAAACAAACACGTTTTTACATAAGTAAATCAGTTTGTTCAACATCTCAACCACTTTGCTTTGGTCATTAGAACTTTGGTTCTCATAATAAATCTGTGAATATGAAATCACTTGTTCTTGTGGCTTCAATTTCACCTTTTAATGGACGATTGATTGTCTCAGCTATGCTTCATAGGATGAATGGGGTTCTAAAAGGGAAAAATTGCAAAGGAACAAATCATTTTAACAGTTTTATTTAACTTTTTAAGATTAGGTCAAATAACTTTAAAAAGATGTGCTCACGTGTCAAATGTAATACTTAAAGAGTTGATGTGCTGATAAAATCTTTCATTTTCAACTGTTTTATGTAAGTTTAGGTTGTGAGACTGGACTTTAGATCGTTCATTCTTTGGTACCTTAGAGATGCTATGAAGCCTAAGCTCCTAACCAAACTAACATTTGCAGCAGATTTTCCATAACAGCCACAAAAAGCTTTTTGCTCCATCTTTAGTAAAGCTAAAAACTCCCCCAAAATGATGGCATTAGTGGCTTTTAGTGAACGCCGTAAGTCCAGCTTTTATTAAAACCTGCTCTCTGTTTGTCCATAGAAAACAAAAGTATCATGAAACCATAAGAAGGAATTTGGGAAAGTGGATGTATTGATGGATACTAGAACTTTCCAGATGATGCTATCTTTGTAGTGTTTATTTTCCTCATAAGTTCAATAAAACTTCTCAGTGGCTTTCCCTAAATAGCATCATTTGGTGGTCTCTATTTGGCTGCTCCTGATGTCAAAATCTTTGTAAACGTCACGCCTCCTTTGAGTCATCACCGGCTCTTTAAACACCCCCCCACAAACATACACACATGCAGTGAAGTCACCCTGTCCTCCAGCTGTCCGCCTCACAGATAAAGTCAGAAAAGAGGCGTTGCTATGGAGGAAAACGTGTGAATGTGACGGCGGTGACGCACGGCGGGCCGGCTGAAGCATCAGCCAATTGTGTGGACGAGCAGCTGTTAATAACAGCTCGGATGCTATTTTCGGTGGCAGCAGCGGCATTACTCAGCAGAGAGCAACCCAGGAAGACACACGCATTCCTGTGCTGGAGTCTGAGCGTGCACATCAGAATACGAAGCGAGGCGGAGCTGCTTCTTGTCTTGAAACAGTGGACCTGTCAGCGGGCCACTGATGGGCACAAGGCAGGAAAAAGCCCTTCGATGCTACGCTAATAAAACGGCAACATCTCTGCAGGGAATTTTCCGAGCGAAGGATTTGGATAAGCTGGAGTTAATTAAACTAGAGTTTTCTCTGCTCACGCTACGACCCTCTATTACTGCTGTGTAGGAGACAGATGGCAGAGGTTGTTTATGTAACAGTAAAAAGCTCTTTATGTATCTGTAATGAGATGAGCTGCAGGCACACATTAGCAAGGAATAAAAGGAACACGCTTCTAATCATGTGACACTTGATGGCTTTAGCTGCAGGAAACTCTCTGAACGCTGCGTCCTTTGAGCTCATACTGGAAACATAGCTTTTCTGTGGACGAAATGTCTTCAGCCTGAGGTCACACAATCGGACTGTTGAGAAGACAAACCTGCAAGAACCCCTCTAAATGTACTCAATTCAGATGCTTTCAAACAAATTTTAAGATTTTTTTTCACAAAAATGGAGCAAATAAACCGGACCTGTTCTTTAAACACCTTCATGGATGTGGAGATGAACCACGACCTACAGGTCACTTCCTTCAGTCATGTAGTTCAATAATGAACCTTCAAGTCTGCATGTGAACCTGTGTTCCGTGTCAGAGGACTCGTCTCTTCCTGCCCCACATCGACTCTTTCCAGCCTCCACTTTTTCCAGCAGACGTGTCAGGGAAACAAGGAAAGAAGAGAAGAATGTTGTAAATAAATGACATGCTGACACCATACCACATGTTGACTCGACTTTAGACTCGCAAACACTAGTAAAGCCCAGTAGGATCAAGTATAGACCAGTAGAGACCAGTAAAGACCATCAGAGAACAAGTCTCCAATCATCACAACAGAGACACTCCCACTCCCCCTCCCAAAAAAAACATTGGTGTGCGGTGTAAATATATAAAAAATCACATTTATTCATATAAAACACCTTAGCTTAAACCTATTTGAGGATATAGTAAAGAGAACTGATGCTAAAGGAGTCTCATCCTAATGCAATGGTGTGTAAAGTGAAGGTGTTTGTGTAGAACACGTAAAAACAGCTGGTTGCACCTTCAGCTTGTCAGTCCAGGAAGTCTTTTTCCACTAAGATGATTTCTCCCTGCATGGTTCCTGGGCTGACTTAGATAAGATTGTACTCAAGGGTCTACTGCTCCAAAGTACCCTGATCCAGGCCCGTCCTGGCAGAGAGGTGAGACTATGGATGGTTCCTCATCCTCAAACTTCTCATCCTTCAATGTTGACTTAAATGACAGCAGGAGTGTAGAAGAGAAGCCATTGATATCTGTTTGCTAGTTTGATTCCTTAAATGGTGCAGATTTTCAGTTGTGTGTGACTGTAATCCCCCAGAAGCAAACCAAATTAAATGCAGCTTGTTGTGGAAGTCTTTCAACTCTAAAATCCTGGTGTTTTTTTCTGGTTTGAGGCTTTTTTTGCTTCCTTTGTTGGATTTTTGGCCCCGTTCTGCAGTTCTGAAACCCAGTGTTAGTCCAAGGTAACAGGAACCATGTGAGCAGGTCACATGTCAGCAGGCGGTCAGATCAGGTGAGCTTCCTTCTGCTCAGAAGTTCTGAATTTCGCTGTGACGAGTCTCCTCTTGGATCTCTGCTTCTCCTGTTTGAACGTGTGAAGGTTTTTGCTCATTAAGTCCGCGTGTGTTGTTGTTACAGTTAACATGGTTGTTAAAAGCAGTCGCTGGATGTAGTTTGATGGGATGTGTTTCTAAATGAATCCACACTGGAATCATATTTGGTTTGTAACTGTACTCTGCTTGGTAGCCGAGGGCCCCTAATCCACTCCCTCCTCTCACTCCTCAGTTACATAAACATTCAACTTATATAATGCCATTCAGCTGCGAGAAGTAATAGCATTATTTATGTCAAGTACTTGTGCTTTTTTATTTTTACATACATAATGTTTTAAATTAAGTTTTAATTCACTTTTTAGTATTTAGAGGTTTGGGAACTTTGGACTTTTCCACCAAGTTTTTTGAATCAGCTGTCTTACTTTAAATATTAGTAGTCCGTTTAGAGATTTATGTTCACGTTTTACCAAATAATCTACTTTCTGATCTGTCTATAATTCCTTCAATGCATACTGGTTCTGTCTAATAAATAACATAACATGTTATGCTGCAAGAAAATATGTGTTCACTGTGAACGTAAAAACAATCTCCTAAAAAAATCAGAACTGGTTTGTCTGTAAATTCTGAATACATCAGACAGTCTTATAAAGAAACTTCATTTGAGGATGTTTGTGTTCTTTCAGAACTCCAAGAGTACTCAAGGCCTGGTGGGACTGAAGAACCTAGGAAACACAGTAAGTCCAGAAATGTCCAGTGATGATTTTCTATGACTATAACCGAGACAGAACGGTGGCGTTCATCTGCCAGGCAACAGTCCTGAAATAATCAGACAACCTGCTATGAAGTGCATGTGTGTGTGTGAGGGCACGGTAACCCAATCAGAGTCCCAGGAAGGCCTCCCGCCCTCCCCCTGGTTGTTCTGGTCTTACCAAACATGTGGACATGTGATGAGAGCTGGACGTGTTCAGCACCGTCATCTGCTTCCAAAACCGCTGCTGTATTTCTGATAATCTCCTCTCTCAGAAATCATGTTGATCCTAAACATCTGATGCCACTTTGGAAGATAATGTATAGCAGCAGCAAAATGTTATGACCTTTTTGTGCATGGATGACTGAAGTTGGACTCAGGTTTGGAGTTGTCCTCTGACATGAGGTCTTGTGGTGTTTTTTTTTCTCCCAGTGTTTCATGAACAGCATCCTGCAGTGTCTCAGCAACACTCAGAGCCTGCGAGACTACTGCCTGCACAACTCACACCGCAGAGACCTTAACAACAACAGCCGCACCAACACAGCCCTCATGGAAGGTGAGCGCGGGCGCGTCCTCTCAAGTGCTCATTAGGTTCCAGATCACGTTAGAACAAAAATGTATGTCTTCATGACATTTGTAGAGAGCCGGGTAACATTTCTGTAAACTGTTTGTAAGAAACGGTTGGGATTGACCTCTGAGTGACCTTTATGAATGTGTGTTGGTAGAATTTGCCAAGCTCATTCAGACCCTGTGGACATCGTCCAGCAGTGAGGCGGTCAGCCCGTCCGAGTTCAAAACTCAGATCCAGAGATACGCCCCCAGATTCGTGGGGTACAAGTAAGCATCTTCACTTTCTTTTTGAGAGTAATTCGCAGTGTTGAAGACTCAACTTTAGCGTCAGCGTGTTAAAAACTGCAGGAGTAGAACATGAACCACAGCACCGAAGAAGACCAGCTAACGTTGTGTTTGCAGCCAACAGGACGCACAGGAGTTCCTGCGGTTCCTGCTGGACGGCCTACACAATGAAGTCAACAGGGTCAGCGTCCGGCCGAGAGGAACGGCGGAGGACTTTGACCACCTCCCGTAAGTCCCCCACAGACCCGCTGCATTCTAAAGAAGACACTAAATCCATAGTCCCTACTGTCCTTACGGGTGGATACGGACTGTCTTGTAGCGAAAAATGGTCAAACCTGTACGGGGTGTCCACATAAAATATCAAGATTGTAAACAACTCAGGGAACCAGTAGAAAGAAAAATGCTGATGCACATTTTTTCCTATGGGCATGCTGCAGGCGATAGGTCGTAGTGAACACTTATACAACACGTAAGGATATTTGTGTGCAGTCAGTAGGGAGTCAGTACTCACACCTTACTAATGACTAGCGAGGCATAAGGGCATCGTACAACATGCTCATTTATGTCATAAGTTTATGAAACTTCCATTAGCCTTACAAATTCTTCAAAATAGACTTACCACACACATGAAAATGGTACTCTCTACTTTTGTTACTGAAAGACACTCCTGCACTCCTCTGAAGACCTGGCAGCTTAACATTTATCTGACACTAGAGTTCATTCACGGTTCTTTTTTTTCTCAGATTAGTCTTTTGTGGGACGTCTTTAATCCTGTAAGCTTACACAGCTTCTCCTTCACCGAACTGTCAATCAAACCAAAGACAATATTTGGTCAAAGTGTTAAAGTTTTACCGTCATAACAGATTCACACCTAATTCATCTAATGTCTCAGTCAAACTGGAGCAGCACACAGAGCTATTTAACACATGCAGCAGCTGGTTAAAGCAAGGCATTCTGGGAAACATTCTTATCGTGGAAAAGTGTTACTCAGTTAGGTAACATTGTTCTTCATTCATTTTTACCACAGAGCTGCTGCTGTGTGAATAAATGACGATTGTTCCAGTAAATGCAAACACAAATATTTACTTTTAGTGTTCCTGTCATGTATGTAAAACAAATGAAAGAACATTAATGATTTTAGAACAGTGTTTTCTTCAGCACCTTTTGTTCTAGTTAAGCATATTCAGACATGCTGTTCTTCAAACAGAACTCTTCCCGCTGTGGGAAACTTCACGTTCTTGTTCTTGAGTCTAATGTGTTTAGGTTCTCTAACGATGGTACATGGACGTTCTGCTCCTGAACCTCAGAATAAGAAGTACCTCAGTCTGACTGTCGCTGGTGTTTCTAAAACTTCTCTGTCGTCATTTCTCCCTCAGAGACGAAGAGAAAGGAAAGAAAATGTGGAGTAAATACCTGGAGAGAGAAGACAGTAAGATCGTTGGTGAGTGGACAGAATGAGAACTTTTTCCTGACGCTTCTGGGTTTATTTACATTTCATAAAGAAAACAAACAAACAGAAAGAGCAATTGTTTTTCTGGATGAGTCCGCTGAATGCTGTGCTCCTCCTACAGACCTGTTTGTGGGACAGCTGAAGAGCTCTCTGACCTGCAGCCACTGTGGCTTCTGCTCCACTGTCTTCGATCCATTCTGGGATCTCTCTCTGCCCATCTCCAAGGTATGAAATCACGCACCAGCTTCCAAACACTCAGCCTCACCAAAGTTCCACCAAAGAGTGACACAAACGTTTGAGTTCACCTATTCACAGGCTCTTACAGAAGCTCTCTGCTCTCTACCCTGTGTTTTTGTTTATGTGGTCGTGTGTTTGTTTGCGTGTGTGTGCACTGATGTGAATGCATCTATGTTTGTGCTCAGAAGAGCTACGGTGAAGTGAGTCTGATGGACTGCATGCGCCTCTTCACCAAAGAGGATGTTCTTGACGGCGACGAGAAGCCTGTAAGTATCCTCCATCCTGAACTTCTGTCAACGTTTAGGAAACACAGATACATAAATAGAACACAACAAACAAAAGCTGTTCATTTGTCCTCTTCTTCTCACACTAGCATAACAAATTCTCATGTCTTCATCAACCTAATGCTTCATAGGAAGACAGTTTATATAAGTAAAACAATCCATGAAATTTAGAGTTTTTCTGACAGTTTCTCCTTATGAGAACGGGTTGGTTCTCTGCTGATCTGATCAGACACTGTAAATCTAAGGACTCTGTCTTTGTTACTGTCTGGTTACAAACTTCAGTAAAAATGTGAGATGAAAAGTCATACACAGACAATAATTTCTACTTAATGTGAAGATTGACTATATAAGAACTACTGTTTCAGACAGGAAGTACCTGAAGGTTCCAAGAAGCCAAAAACCCATAGACCTCTATAGAAACATAAATAGCTATTGCTCAGTCATTTTATTTGTCAGAATAACCATTCTTGCTCTGATACCTTTTTATAGCATGTTCATGGTAATCCTCTTTTATCATATTTTTATCATATTTTTTTCTGTAGTGTAAAAAATATAATCTGCTACTCGCAGAGGCTGAGACCAATCAGATCAATTATTGTTGTTTTTACCAGAATTAGTTGCAGCATCAGGTCTCTGCTCCATTCCTCCTCTGACTCTCCTCTGGGTAACAGAGATTTTTTGAAACCATAGTAACCAAACTGATCCTGATAAACACTTGAATTACCCCATCAAACCCACTAAATAAAAGACAGGAGTTTTGCTTTGATTGGAGAACGTTCCTGCTGTTCGTAATGTTCTGTAGTTGTTTATCTGTTATGGCTCAAACATGAAAGAGTCAGACTGTGGATTGTAGAGGAGGAGCCCCCTACAGGCAGAGCGTGGTAACTTCAAAGCATTTAAGATGAAAGTGTCTGAGCTGCAGCTCTGTTTCCCTCTCCACAGACGTGCTACAGGTGTAAAACCCGGAGGAGGTGTACAAAGAAGTTCACGATACAAAAGTTCCCCAAGATCTTAGTACTGCGTATCCTTTCTGTCAGATGCCTGTGTGGTGCCATCAGTGGTTTTCTGGCTACTAAACACTGACAGGTTGAACAAAGACATTCTCCTTAACTCACCAACCAGACCTGAAACGTTTCTCTGAAGCACGAAGAACCAGCAAACTCTCCACCTTTGTTAACTTCCCTTTGAAGGATCTTGACCTTCGCGAGTTTGCCTCTGGAAATAGCAGTAAGAACCGGTTTTCTCATGTCTGCTGTTTGTTCTGTGGTTCTGAACTTTAGATACAATGAAAACAAACTTTCCTGTCTCTGTCTTCTTCTAGCAAATGCAATGTACAACCTGTATGCAGTGTCCAACCACTCAGGCACCACCATGGGGGGTCACTACACGGCCTATTGTCGCAACCCCAACTCGGGAGAATGGTACACCTTTAACGACTCCAGGTGGGCTTGAAACCGGTCCCAGGAGGAAGCCCCCTGTGGCTTCACGTCTTCTTCCTGACCTGATGAGAAGAAGACCTGACAGAGAAAGGATTTAAAAACTGATGATGTCTCTCCTTATTTTGTCAGAGTAACGCCAATGTCCTCCAGCCAAGTCCGGAGCAGTGACGCGTACGTCCTGTTCTACGAGCTGGCCTCCTCCTCGCGGATGTGAGGCCTCCTCAGGAGCGGAGAACCTCGCTGCTCCAAGGCGGAAGGAGACGGAAGCTGCTGCTGGATTTGTGTTTGGATATTTATTTCTGGAAACCACAGCTGTCCACAGGAACTCAACCAGCTCTTCTGTGTGTGTCTGTCTGTGCTCCTGTGTCATGCTCATGCTGTGTGTGTGTGTGCGTGCGCGTGCATGTGTGCGTGTGTGTGAGAGGCAGACAAAGGGCAATAATCCCCTTTAACTGGCCAACCGAGTCCTTCTCTATGCACTGCAAACCAAACGAGCATCCTGACTGCGCCTTGGTCTCTTCTCCTCCATTCTTCTCTGCCTCCACACAATAAACTCCTGGTTTTATCTTTTACTTTGTTCTTCTGGTTTTTGTTCAGATGAACCAACGTTTCCCCCATTTTTCCCTCCAATGGTTACAGTGTGACTGATGGGGTCGCTTTAGGCGCCTGCATGAACTTCTGTGATGGTTCCTCAATACGTTTAGTCAGCAGTGCGGGGGGGAATCATGTGACGCGTTTGGCTGCTGCTGTAGAAGATGCTGTGAAGGAACGGATGGACAGATCAGCGAACATCTCTCCACCCTACGAGCTCTTTTCTTCCTCTCTTGTTTCACGCCATTGAACAACATGGAAAGAATGTTTTCACGGACAGAAATATCTCTCTATTTTTATATCCTGATGCAATATAGAGGGTGTTCTCTTTAGAGTTTGATGAAAATGACCCATAACTGTTTTCTGATATTTAAGTTTCAAGAGAGAAAAAAAAAGTTCTTATTTATGCTTAGAGATGAAAATGTGACGAGTCACTCTTTTACTATTTTTAAAAGTATATATATATATATAAATATATATACACACAAACTATGAATGTATGAATAAAGGTCAACAACACAGTGTTTTGGATTTGTGTCTGTTTGTGTCTGTGCCGTTTAAAGGAAATTCCTCTTTACATCCCAACATTCACTGAAAAAAGTAAATAAAATGAATAAATTAACAAAACTTCAGTAATTTGTTACATTTAAAAATATTAGTTTTTCTCAAATTACATTTTGAATTTGAATAAACTGTCTACTCAAATTTTTAACTTGACAAAAACTAATCATTTCAAATGTAACATAATTACAGAACGTTTGTTAATTGATTCAAAGTTTCACTTTTTACAGTGATGAACAACAGCGTCTTTTCTGATGATGGAAATTCTCCAGATTATCATAAATCTGTAAATGTCAGATTATTTCAGACTTCAAACTTCAGTTTCTGATACACAAAAATATTATTTTTATTTATTTAGATAAAACTAACAGATTGTAAATTCTTCTCTACCACCCAACTTTACATTTTATTGAACAAAAATCAACTGAGAATGTAAAATAATTTAGTTGAAAACAAAATTATTAAATAATCTGATCTTTTCTAAATTGGAAACACTTGAAAACAAAGATTCGCATTCCTCCATTTGAAGTCATTTTTGTAGTTTTTGATTTATATTCAAATTTGTGCTTTTTTTAGATTAAAGTCACAAAATAAAAACAACTTCATTCATGTTAGAAGATGCTCTGTTTAGCTTTATTAGTTTATTTTAAGCAATCAAAAAGATAGAACTATAAATTCATTTGAATAAAAAAGAAAAGCAATTATTGACATTATAATTACTGTCCCTTACTCATAGACATATTTGTACTCATACTTACAGTACAGGACACATTAAATCCATTAAATATAATGATTGTCAAATGCAGTTTGATTGCTTGAAAGGAAGTAGAAAGAAACTATTTTATAATCTCCTGACCACCTGGAATGCAAATGTGTCCTCTGTGAAGGACATTTCTAAACTTGAATATCTCCCAACTACTATGTTCTACTGAATAAAATCCTTTTGGTACCTACAGACGACATGTGGGGCTTTGCAGTTATATCCAATGTGAGTGGGTGGAGTAGTTTTTGGTGAATCAAACATTTTATTTTAGTGAGTAGAATATAATCAAACCCCTATAATGTTTTACTTAACTAATTTTTACATAATTGCCAAAATCTTGTTATTAACATCTATTTAAAGTTATCAAAGCTTTTTCAGTCCAAATGCGGATTATTTATTAAGTAACAAAAAGCTTTGATCTCCGTCACGGGAAGTCCACATTTTATGGGCCATCGTCATTTCTCAGGAACGTCTCTGCTCTGAACTTTGAACCAGCATGAGGACACTTCTACAGAACAGAGGACATGTAAAGAAAAATAACATTCCAGAGAAGAGCTGCTTAACTGAATCTCCTGTTCCTAACAGCTTTTTCATGGCCAACTTCTATGGTAAGTTCTTTAAAGCTGTGGGATTCACTGGGAACAGCTGTTGGGGTGTAAACACAGAGCGTGTCTGGATGTTGTTGGTTAGGTCCAGAACCATCTCTGACCCAGCTGACTCTGCTGTTACTGGGTGAGAAACAAAGCGGGAAGAGCTCGGTGGGAAACAACATTCTGGGTGGAATGGTCTTTGGAGGGAACACGACTCGAAGCACCAAGAAAACTGGAATCGTCTTTGGGCGACAGGCAAATAACACATCCTTCATGATCTGCTTCCTCCACTGACGGAGAATATCTCCTGACTCCTATGTGGCCATGTGATCCAGCAGGTGACTGTGGTCGACACCCCAGGTTGGTCGACCCGCGCTCCCGTTCAAGACCAGGTTTCCTGGGAGCTCTCCAGAGGTCTGGACCTGTGTCGCCCGGGACCTCATGCCATCCTGCTGGTGCTGCCCGCCCACCAACCCTTCAGCCAGGTGGAGTGGAGGGCCATGGAGTTCCATCTCAGACTGCAGCAGGTTCCCCTCTGGCACCGGACCATAGTCCTGTTCACCCATGTAGACAAGCTCGGTAAACCAGCAATTGCTCTGTTAGCAGCAATGTTAATGTGTAACTCTGCTTTTTCCTGTCAGTGTGAGGTCAAAGGGCACCAGGCACCTATTCACTCACTTCTATAACTTTGGAAAAATATAATTCAGCTAATATTAATATTTAAACCTGCTTTCTTGAAAAAAATGAAAAGTCCAAACAATCCAACCGCTTCAGAATATGTACATGTCCCTGCTGGATGAATGAAAGTCTTCAGACATACACGTCTCCTCAGCTTCACCAGGGATGAACCATTGACTGTATCATGGGTATGATACAGTGGGTATGACATCAACCATAGAAAATGGTCCAACCAAAGGAAGTCAGTTTAGCCAGTATATTATTTTTTTTTGTTATACGAACACCTCCAGACGTCAGTAAAGTGTTATTGGTCTGAGTCAGTTTGAGTCATTGACTGTATAAGAACTGGACTAAGTGACCCCTCCCTCTTGGTGTTCCAAACAGGAAGTACCCGCAATCCCACAGTCTTCTATAGAGAAGTAAACAGCTATTTATCAGTCATTCTATTTGTCAGACTACCCATTCTTTTTCCGATACCTTTTTATAACATGTTCTTGATGATCCAAAATTTCTTTTGAATTATTTTTCCTGGAGTTCAAGTTATTGAAATTACAAATTGAACAATTAGATGTCTTGATAAAAGTAGGTGGAGCTTGCAGGTCCTCACATCCAAGCTTTTGTGTAGCACGCTTTCAAGTGGAAGGGGTGTGACCTTCCAATAGGCCTCGTCCTGATTTAGAGAGAGAGGTTGCCATAAAAATGACGACTCAGACAGCTTTGACCAATCACAGTTTACTGACGCCGTCTGGTTCCAACATGGCGGCGTCTGTATCGCAAAAAAATGGCGACTAAATTGACTTAATTTGGTTGGAGCTGGAAGTAAACCATTGTCTAAGTATGATGTCACACTCTCTCCAATTCTCAGATACAGCCAATGGATTGAGTCCTTGTTTCTATGGCAATCTCTCTGACCAATCAGAAGTAAGCTTGTTAAGAGAGGCTCCACCTACTTATATTGAAGGATCTGATTGGCCAGTGTATAACTTGAATAAGCAGAATAACACCTGATTAGTGTATTGATTAGCTGAATTGATTATGTAGTGTTTTAACTTAACAAAAATAACTGCAGGTGTGCCACATGCATGGTTAGACCATATTTGAGGACAAAAGTGGAATAAAAAGTATTTCAGTTTTGTCAGAGTTTAATGGAAGTATGCGATGGTTGTGTGTTGTTGACTGAGGCTTCTATAACCTGATCATGTTCTCTGTGCTGTAGACGAACCCATCCAAAGGCACATCTGGAGACAGGGCAGGACTCTACAGTGGCTGCTGGACAGATGTGGAGGCCGCTACCACATCATGAGCAGCTACTCCAGTGAGTCACAGTTTCAGGTCACAGAGCTTCTCAAGATGATCCAGAAGATGTTGCCATCTGCAGTGTCCCCCACGGAGATCCAACGCACCCATCCAGGAAGTGATGTAAGCAGGAGGTGGGAACAAAGATGGTACACAAAACAAGAAGGGATAGAGATGATGGGAATAAACCACATGCATGATGGAAATCCCAGACAAACCCCAATAAAGGCCTGGGGATGGTCTTCCACACCAACAGGTAGGGGCTGGCTTAATCTGATTGAATATCAATGAGAGAAGTGACATGAAAGCAGACTGTGCAGAATTGAAAATGTTCTGACTTGTTATCCTTCAGGATTGGGTGCAGATCTGGTTCATGGGAGACCTGCCATCAGCCTTATCCTGCTTGGAAGGAGAAGGTCGGGAAAGAGCTCTGTAGGCAACATGATCCTGGACAAACAAGAGTTTCGGAGCAACATTAAAACCGCCACATGCTCCTCAGGCCACGCTCAACTTTCGCGCTGGTCTGTGACGGTGGTGGACACCCCCGGATGGAGTCTGTTTGGTCTTGCTAATCCTGAAACTGTCCGGGAGGAGCTGGTTCGGAGTCCCTCCTTGTGTTCTAGGAGAAGTAAGATGGTATTTGGGCTGGCCATACCCTTAGACTCCTTCAAAGAGAAGAACAGGGCCACTGTGGAGAAGTATCTCAGCGTGTTGGGGGCCAACGTTTGGAACAGAACTGTGGTGCTGTTCACCTATGGACACATTCTAAGAGGGAGGACAATTGACAGATACATCAAGGAGAAAGGAGAGCCTCTCCAGTGGATTTTGGACAGATGTGGTCACCGTTATCTTGTGTTCGATACTAAAACAGGAGACAAATCTCATGTAAATGCACTCATGGAAATAGTGGATATGTTATGAATCTGCAAGCCTTTTTTCCATCCTTTTCCAACACCTAAGCTGGTGTTTTCATTCAGGTGTGAAAGGAAAGTTTGCCTTACAGTATATATTTTCCACACAGCTTTCAGTTGTCTATGTTGGAAGAAGATGTTTATGTTGATAAGACAACGACTCCATGAATATCTTGTTTGACCCCTTCAGCTTCAGCATGACAGAAAGAATCTGGATTACATTTGAGTTAGTTTTGTCCCCCGAGTTCTCTGATCTAAACTTATGTTGATGTAAATCACCAAGTTGGATCAAATTTCAAACAAAATCTGCTTCTAAACTGAATCTAATTCCCCATCAGATTTGATTTACTTCAGTCTCCAAGTGCTTCTGTTATTATTTTCTATATTTTATTGTTTTTGTTATTATTTTATTATTATTATTATTAAACCTTCAAGCTTTTCCCAAAGTCTAAATTCATCTCTGAAATAAAGTAAAGTTATCAATGTTTTTCCTTTCTAATTCATTTTTAAATAAATAATTTTAGTATTTTAGCCTGGATTTGGATTGTTGTAAAAACTGCTTAAAAATCAGGTGTCATACATTAAAAAAGTGGTATTTAGGGGGATATTGTTTTATTTATTGTATCTTAGCGCACTTATTATCTGCTGTTGTATTGATTTTTTTTTTTATCATCTTTTGAGCTAAGATAACAAACAAATTCCCATGTTGTGGAATCAGTTAAACCTCCATCTATTGTGAAAGTATTACATTTTGGGGGGTTTCTATCTAACCTCTTTGGTTTGTGTTGACTGATCAAAACCATTTTGGTTTTTATAGGTGAACTTGTCTGAAATTGAACAGACTGAACAAAAACGACTGTTATTGGATTTTTTACAATGAACATTAGCTACCCCCAAAGGGATGATCTTAAGGAATAATACCACCAAACTATCTGGTATCTGAATGAATACTGCTATATACTTTTTTTATCACAGGATTATATAAAAGAACTAAACATGTGATGTGTTTTAAAGCACTTTTGCTACAAAAACAGTTAGCCTACTTTGCAAGAATATAAAATGCAGTCCAGGTAAGTCAACTTCCTTTCATTTTATACAGAATTTTCATATCAGTATACAGTACAATCTTATGGTCAAATTAACATGTAGATGTTTTCATGAAAGTTTTGTAAAGTATTTTTATCCTTTATGGAAAATTCTGAGAATTGTATCTTAGCTTGTCTTTGTTTTTAGATGAGATATGCACAACAAGAAAAAAGCTATAATAAATAAAGCTTAAGGTTAAATAGTTAAATAGGTTTAAGTACAACCTCACTTCTTCTATTAAGAGTTAGGCTACTAAGAAACATTCATGTCTACTGTAGTCTACTAGTCTAAAACTCTTCTAATTATTTTTGGAGTAACATTATAATTGTAAGTCGTATGTATCTATTAGTTGTTCGCGCTCGCTTAATTAGTAAAATTTGATTTATTTTACTTATTTTTGAAGGGTTTAACAATGGCTCGTTTTCCGGTATTTTAGAGGTCACTTCCGTCAATGCGGAAATATTAAACACGTGACCTCAGTTAAACGATTCCTATTGGCTACTAGTATTTTCTCCTGGCGTATAAAAACGGGGACAGCCTGTTTGTTCCGGTGAAGAGAAGGCTACAGTCTCTGCTCGTAGTGGACGCGGTCGGGACGGGAAACGCCGGTGAATGCAATGGCCGCCCTGGTCTGCGGAGCTGTTTTCTTCCCGGGAGTTTACTTCGGTCTCAGAAGGAGATTTAGACAGACGTTCACGCTCTGGACTGACGCCGACGTGGCCTGTGTCAGTGAGAGGTCAGCGGTACACACGTGACTGTGTTGTAAACTAAAACAGTACAGACAGCTCTTTGTGGCAAACTCACTATACATGAACTGTAAACGTACTGTATCATAAACACAACTTTTACAGGAAGTTGCTTAATAGCCAGAGAGTTTCTGTAACTTTTCAAAATAAAATGTTCAGGAGTTTTTAGTTATTTCTAATGCAACCATGAGTGTGCTCCAGTCTCAGTGGTGGTCATGATGGTTTCCTCTTGATCCTACAGGCTGATGTCTGCCGTCCATGCCTCTCTATCCTCTGCAGCTGGTCTCACTGTAGCCTTATCATGTAAAGATGTTTTGATTGACAAGTAAGACACCGTTCTGCATGACCAAAACACAGATTAAGTTCAGGATGGGATTGATAATCCCTCTCTAAATGCCTGCTGCTGTCATCATTCAGCCATTGGTTGGTCAACAACTTTGTCCTGTTCGGCGCTCCCTACATGGCCTTTGATATCTACGCCATGTACCTGAGTCATTTCCACGCCGCGAGAGTGAGAGATGGGTCCGGTTCTTCCAGGGGTCACTCTTTCCAGACAGTCAGGGCGTTCCTCACTAGAGACTGGCTCCTGGTTCTCCATCATGCGGCTCTTCTTCTCGTTTTTATGCCCATCACTTTGGTGAGAATATGCAGATGTTAACCTTGTGTTAGAATTTGCTTTTGTGATTGTTTTCTTGACATTAACTATCACTTATTGTTGTTAACTTCTACATGAGTCACAGATGTTTGGAAACAAAACAAACATCACTGATGAACTTTTGGTCTTTTGCAGTTCTTCAGGCGAGGGTTAGGAGATTTCTTTGTGGGCTGTTTTTTAACCACAGAGTTCAGCACCCCCTTCGTCTCTATTGGAAAAATCCTCATTCAGGTAAATAAAAACTATAACCGTATTTTAATATTTTTGAAGGATTTATTTGTATAATGGGGCAGAAAACAAGGATTTATCTCCAGCAAACAAGAAGTATATCTCTCACAGACCTGTCTATATCTCTAAGACCAAAGAGCTGTCAAAGGATACAAAGGATAAATTGCAGCCCTGAACAAGACTGGGATGATCATATCTATAATAAATCAGCTTTGTCAGAAGAGATGAACCCTGATCTGGATGATCCAGGGGATTGAGAGAAGGCCATGTGATCAGATTAGATCAAAACGGAACTCTATGGAGGAGGAATAATGCAGAGTTGCATCTCACAAACACTATACTCACAGTGAAGCACGGAGGTGGACATATCATGGTTTAGTAAAGGGTACAAGAACAACTTATATGTATAAAGGAAGAGATCGCTTGATCCACAAATGGTAAAAATGTGGTTAAAAACCTTCTTCGAATTGTGAGAACATTAGGAATGAAACATGGATTTTCCAGCATGACAATGATTCCAAACACATCACCATGGCCACCAATGACTAGCTACATAAAAGTCATTTCAAGCTTCTGGAGTGTTCTAGTCAGTCTCTGGACCCCAGTCCAATAGTTAATTTGTGGAGGGAGAAAATCTGTTTTACAGCAACACCCCAAAACATCACAGCTCTGGAGAAGATTTGCATGGAAGAATGGATCAAAATGGCAGCTATAGCGTTCAAACCTAGTGAGCTCCTACAGTAAACCTTTGACCTCTGTCAGTGCAACTAGGGTTACATTATAAAGTATTGAGGTAGACTTTTGTTATATGTTCTCTCCCATTATACAAATACATTTTATAAACATTTAAATGTGATTACCTGTTTTGTTTTGTTTTTTAACATTTTGTCTCAGTTTAAGTCATGAACATCACAGACCAAACTCATGCTAAAATAGGATAACCTGCAAAATCATTGACCTATATTGTTTTTGCTCCACTGTCAGACTAATGAAGTTGATATTTCTTGTGTTCTTTTTTTATATTCATGAATCACTTAAATGATACCACCAACTTGAGATCTTTTGACAAATTTTGACCTTTTACATCCTCAAAACATGTTGCAAAGATTAAAGATCATGTCAGACCATCAGGCTGACATCTTCTCCTGTCTCTGTTGTTCAGTTGCGCCTTGACAACACTGTGCTGCACAGAGTCAACGGCGCCATTGTTCTCCTGACGTTCTTCGTGTGCCGGATCCTGCTGTTCCCCTTCATGTATTGGAAGTACAGCCGACAGCTGGGGGTTCCTCTCTCCGCCGTGGCCTTTCACATGCCTCTGCACTGCAACCTGGGAAACCTGCTGATTCTGGCTCCACAGATCTACTGGTTTTTCCTGCTTCTGAAGAAAGCAAACAGACTCTACTTGAGAGGGAGGAAAGCTCTGGACAAAGAGGGCCTGAAGGCAGACAAATTAGCAGTTTTTTTTTTTAGCTGGAATTTTAATATAATCTCTTGATTTTACTTTTAGAAGGAAATAAACTGTTTTTGTAGATATTAGAACTTTATTTATAAAAGCACTGATCCAAGTGAAATGAAAAAAACAAAACTATTCCGACTTCTGTGTTTCATTCTGACAAACATTTTAATGTTGGGGAGGGCCTCCTTTTCACAGCAGACCCAAGTGCAGCTCATTGTTGCACCTGTTCAGGTACATCAGCTGGAGTCTTCAAGTGTCCATTGGAGTGTCAGGCTGCAGATGACACCAGCTGAGCAATCTTCTGCTGCAGGACAGCCTTCATCTCCTGGTTGAGCAGGTTGTCCGTGATGGTGGAGAAGAAGTGCCGCGTGTTGTCGCTTTCCAACGGGCTGCAGCTGTCGGGGAAGGCGGCCATGATGGCCTCATAAGAACTGAGGATCTCCAGACTGCACAGGAACAGAGGTTCACACTGACCTCCAGGCATCATCACCTGGAAGGAAAAAATATTTAAATTGAGGTTTAAAGTCTTTCAGGAAGGTCCTTCATCAGACTTTAAAATTTAGAGAGATAAAAACTAACAAGTAGAAAAAAGGTTTAACAAGAAAACTTGACATTCTCTAATCTTACTTAAAACAGTACAAATCCCATACAGGTACAATACTCCAGATGCGCCACACACAAGTACATCAATCCAGATGCGCCGCACACAGGTACATCAATTCAGGTGCACCACAGACAGGGACATCCCTCCAGATGCGCCACACACAGGTACACATTCCAGATGCACCACACACAGGTACATTATTCCAGATGCGCCACATACAAGTACATCATTCCAGATGCGCCACACAGGTACACCTTCATGCAAACTCTGAAGCATTAACTAAGAGATGAAGAGTTCTATTTGAGTTCAGTCCCAGATCCTCTCTGAGTTAGGATTATGTTCTAATTATTTTAAATGAATATTAGCTACAATCACAAAGTATACAAATAAAATAAAACTTGTTTTTCCATGGTTTTGATGAATCTTTAAATTCGGACTTCATCCCACCGTTTGTTGAAATGTAGCAACAAAGAAAAACATCATATGGCCAGAACACCAAAACCTGCAGGAAACAGAATCCTTCCTACCTGGATGTGTTGAACATGGCAGAAGAGCTGGCTGAGAACGAAGAGGACCTCCTGGCTTTTGTTCTCTGCATATTCCTCTTTGGAGAGTCCTGGTTCTGGGGGAGCCTGCCCGTTCACGCTGGAGTCTTTGTGCAGACTGACGGGAGCGTTTGGATCTGCTGACGGTTCTGCAGGAGTTGACTCAGAGACGGTTGCAGCACTCGCTGAAGGAAGCTGCAGCTTGGCTTTAACAGAGCTCAACATGTTCCTAACTGCGTGAGCGTACAGCCTGCCAGCATGGGCCCAGCCCTCAGCGGACAGCCAGTGGGAGCAGCTGGACCCACAAAGCAGCTGGAACACCCGGAGCAGGAGAACCGACACGCGGAGCTCGCATGAGAACTGCCGGAGGTCCAGCAGGGGCAGATATTCCACGTATTCCAAAGAGAAGGGGACGTTAAGGCGGTTGGAGATGATCAGCTCCTTCAGGACCCTCAGAACCCTGCTCCACTGTGAGACGGAGCACCAGGGGAGGATCTGGGTCAGACCCACCAGCAGGCCTTTGCTGAACATGTTGACGTGGTCAGGCTGGTGCTGGTCCAGCGACAGACATGACAACATGGTGGATTGCAACGAGTCGGACAGAGAGCAGCACTCCAGCCACGCCAGAAGACCCGTGCCCTGACCATACTGAGGCAGGTCCAAACCGGACCACTCCTGCAGAACAAACAGACAAAAGCTGAAGTTATGACCAACTACCATGATCCTTTATTACTATGTACACACAGTGCATGTAATGGGCGTTCAAGAACATGCTCAACACGAGTTCTTGAACATGATACTACCTACAGTTGAAAGAGACTTGGTGTGAAATGTCCAAGAGGTGTAAATCTCACAAATCTGGCTCCAGGCTTTTTCTTTTACAGCTCTATTCAGATATATGAGACTTTGTGTCATGTGATTCAGACCAGAGAAGAAAAAGGAAACTATTAATCTCTCTTTTGTGATGGATTTTTAAACGATCGGCACTTCCATGAAGGAAAAAGGACGCTACCCATACATCACTACCAAATCCAAGTCCTTGATTGGTCAAAAGTCAGTTATTATAGCTTTCAATACGCGTTCAATGTGTCTGTGTTCTGTCCCACTTTGGGCCTTCGCCCGTCAAAGAACCAGTACTTTGGGCTGCAGGAGTTCTTACCTGCTCAGGGAGATCGCACACATCCAGCAACGATGACGGCACCTCATTTTTAAAGTGCTGCCCCCACAACGGCTTCAGATGGAACCGGACCGTCCAGTCCAACTCCTCCAGTTTGTTGTAGAGCCAGAAGAGAGCTCTGGACCAGCTGCTGGGGGTGGCTTCCACCTCTGCACCCACCGCCTGCCCCACCGTGGTCAGCACAGACACCAGAAGCTCCCTGGCGTCCATAGAGCAGAGACGTACACCGCCTTTGGGTAGCTCCTCCCAACACCTGACAGAAATCAGACGAATTAGAGGAGAGCTCAAGGGAAGGCTCAGTTAAAGCTAATCCCAACAAACACCTGAGGTTCTGGTCGTGGATCTGAGAGAGAACGTAAAGGAGGGGAAAAGGAGAACAGTCCATCAGCCAGTGAGGGGTGGAGGTTTCTTGCTGGACGTGCAAGGACAAAGCTGTGTGAAGAAGCTGCAGACTCAACTCCACGTCCACGGAGGAAGAACCTGAGCAAATGTGGAGAATAGATGAAGTAACATGAGAACATGATCTATACTGATGAGTTCTAATAACTGAAAGTGCATACACCAAACTTATTTAATCATTAGAGGTAGTAACAGATTAAAAACTATTAAAACTGATGATTCTGACACCAAATTCGGTGTAAAAGATTCTTGTTTTTGAAAAGTCAGGAAATTTGTGAAGGACCCTCACCTACAGATGAAAGGTTAGGCAGGACGAAGGTGTTCACGACCTCCTGAGGTGACAGGAAGCTGCGTTCCTTTCCTTCGTCCACTGCGTTTGGACCCATCAGCAGACCCAAGAACTTGGCGAACTGTTCCTTCTCATTGGCTGAAAGGGACTTGTCCTTGACCGTCTGTTGGAGGCACCTGCAGAGCAGACTAGAGGTCCTATTCTTCTCTCCATTCCTCTCGCTGTCTTCTTCTCCTCCCCTCTGACCTCTGAGTCCAGGCAGATGCTGCAGGATCTTTGCCATCAGTGGAAATGCTCCTTTGTTGAAAACAGCTGAGTGGCAGCAGGAGCGTAAGGCGCCTTCTGGGTTCTGAAAAGCCACTCTGGCTACGAGTGAGACGGCCGTGGTCAGGTTCCCCTGAGGAGCAGCAGAGGGCGCTCCACTTCCTGCTTGGATGATGCAGTTGAAGGCCATGTTGAGCTCCTGTTCAAACCCTCCGGCCACCGCAGAAGGAACGGGGAATTCAAAGAAGCCCTTACTGGACAATCTCAACATGGAAGCCAAAGCTTTGTTCATGTCTTCTAAGGAAAGGCTGGAGAAAATATCTGCTATGATTTTCATCAGCTTCCTGCACTGGCTGACGTCTGCGTTCTCTGTGTGTAGTTTGTTCATCAGGGTGGTGGAGAGGCCGATCACGGCATCATGTTGATGGAAGGCAGCTTGGTTCTTCTCCAGGCACTCCATCCAGCCTTCATCACAATGCGTCCACGGCGGTTCTCTAGCAAACAAGGCGGCAAAGCTCTCGTGGTCTTCCAGGCGGTGAGTGATGATGGCGGAGAGGACCTGAGCATGCACTTCAGGGCTGCTCTCTGTGACGGGAAGAACCAGAGATTTCAGCAAAGCCGTGAGCTGGTTCTTCTCCGTCGCTGCGGTGGGAGCTTCTTCCAGAGCAGTGAGGACCCTCTGGACACTTTGCTTCAGCAGGAAAGTAGAGTAGGAGGAGCAAGAACCTTCACAGACACTCAGAAGTCCTTGATTTTTCCAAGACTGAGTAAGTTCTGCTATGATCCTCAGAGCTTCACTCAGCTCCATCCTGCTGACTTTGAACCGAGACGGTGAAATCGAAGCCCGTAAATGTTTCTGAGCTTCTCCTACAAGTTCAGGTTGAAGTTTTTCATTCTTTCCTCTGGTACCGATGGCTTTACACAGGATATCCATCTTCTCCTGAGCTGAAAGAACAACTTCTCTGTCTATTAGAAAAGTTGTATAAAGAGCATCAAGGGACATGGAAAGAGACTGGAAGCACAGTTCTGATGGGGAGACCTGATCTGCCATGTCTTTGAGAGCATTGAGGAGAATGTGGAGAACATCAGCCTCTGGTGGGTCTTGTGTCTCTAGCTTTAACCTCTTAGCAGATTGAGGACACAAACTAGAAGACGAGGGGGTGAGACGAGCAACCTGCTTGGCAAACATTGTCTCCATGCTCTCGTCGTTTCTAACCATGGCTTTCTCCTGGCCTTTCCACAGCTCTCGCCACACCTCCAGAAAGAAGCAGACATCGTCTTCTCTTGCGGGCTCGCTCTTCACATGCTCGATCAGCCTCTTCAGCTCCATGCAAATCAAATCTTCAGGAAGATGAAGGAGAAAACCTGCATAAACATCTGAAGCTGAAGCATTCTTCACCAGCTCCAGCAGGACGACATGGTTCACTTCAGGGAGACTCTGCTGGAAGGAGAAGAAGGGGTTCTCTCTCCACGCTCTCTCAATGTCCTCCTTAACGCTCAAGAGCTTCAGCCACACAGCACAGACCACCGTCTTTGTCCAGCTCGAGCGTTGACGGCTGTCAACTCCCTCCAGTTCACAAACTTCCTGGAGCGCCTGCAGAATCGGATGTCCCGCCGCGCTCCAGTCGGATTTGTTCACGCAGGATAGAGATGAGGGGCGACATAGTTTGTCTGCCAGCAGGAAAGCTCCCTGCAGAACCGCAGACCCTGAAATCACACGACAGCTTCAGATCCAAGAACCAACTTTTCAGGATCCACAAAAGGTGGCCCTGAAGTGCCAATCAAAACAAGAAATCACTCAACACAAAAATATACTAAAGCTCACAACAACATTTAAAAACGCAAAATAAATAATGAAAAAACAACATTACATTTAAGAAATCAAAACAAAATTAAAACTGCGAGTGTGGTTGTTTAGCCTGCAGGTTCTACCTGCCTCGTCTTTAGTGTCCCCCTTTGACCCGGCCTCTGTAGCTGAGTAGCTGTGACACACCCCTCACTCCCCCCCTCTAGTACAGCCCCCCTGGTCACTGATGCACTGACAAATCCATACATTTCAGGTTTTAGTTGCCGGTCCTGTGGTCACCTTATAATAATTTTAAAATTTATTTTGGATTTCATCGACATCTGTGTTTTGGTTTTATTAGTTGATTTTGTTTTTTAAAAAAATTAAGCCCCTTAAGAAATTTTGGCCCAATTTATTTTTTAAAAATTATTTCTGCTGCTGTGATGTCAATGTTTGTTTGGTTTTTGTTGTTGTTTTGTTCTTTAAGTGGCAGTCATTCACTATTTCGGAAATTAATTTTAACCTGGTACTAGGTGTGCACAGAGTTTTTAAATTTTGGGGTAGATGCAATAATAAAGACGGATTGTGAAAAACAATCTGGTCCTTCAGTCCAGGACTGCTGTGTGATATAAAGAAAATAGATTTATTGATGTGATTTGAACTTCAAGGCCACCGTATCCATAGATAAAAATCATGAAGCTTCCTTTCATCTTTCAGAAATGATCTGCAATAACATCTCATCAGATTTACAGAGGACTCAAGTTTACACAACACAGCCTTTTTTTTAATTATTATGTGCAATGTGATGAGTGTTTGTGTGAGTTCTAAGTGTAAGACACTACAGACGTTAATGGAATCACGTCTTTACGTCAGGATTTGCGTGGACAATGTAGATCTTGTTAACAATAAAATAGTGTTTTCATATACTGTACACTTGCCCACAAGTACTCTTGTTCTCAATTTTCAACTACAAACTCAATTTCCCACAATTCAGGGCAGTTGTAAATGTGTGTGTTAGGAAAACGCTGCATTCCTAAAGTAAATAAATGAATACAATAAAAAGGAAGAAGAAGCATTGACTTTGTTCATGAAATGATATTTTTGTAAGAAGAATTTCTTAAAAATTACTTGAACCGGTCTACTGAGAGTAGAAAAACATATATATCTTTACCTTTGTTCATAATCACGTTGATGGTCGTAGCGTGCAGGTAAATAAAAGTGCAATCTGTTTACCTGAAAACTCTCTAAACATGCAGTTGTCTTAGCTTAAAGTCAGATCTCTGAAACAACATGGTCCAACTGAAAACATCCATAGTAGAACTGCGCAGCCGCAGAAAGACGCTTCCGCTATGCGACGCATGACCCGGATGTTAGCTCACAGCGACGCCTCCGGATACACTCGGTACTGCCGTTTCAATGTTCTCGTTCGAGCGAGATTAAATGTTTTATATCAGGTGTTTTAAATACTGTCTTGAATATATATATATCTTTAAATATACATGTTTGTTTGTTTGTTTGTTTTCGTTCAGGTTTAAATATATTAAGTCACGTGACGCTAGCTGTAGGCAAATCGGTTTGTTTCTGCAGAAGTGAAAATGAAAGTATTTTTTACAGACTGCTCTGTTGAAGCAACAAGGTGAACCAAGACATTTCAATGAATAATCAAAATGGGAGAATTCCAGAAAATGATTATTTACTTTTATGTGATTGGTGGTAAGTTATTTGAAGTTTTATTGCAGTTTTACAGTGTTTTATCAGGTTTTTCATCAAATGTAAAAGGCTTGTGGGGGAATAGGAACTAAATGGTGTGTTTATGCTTGTGTTCTCAGTCGTGAGCAGCGTTCAGCAGATACCATGGCTGTCATGTCAGTTCACTGACGAACGTGTGTCTTTAAACAATGAAGGACACATTGAGACACAGCTCATCCACAGAGAGGCGATGGTTCAGTTTGGTCAAAAAGGAGACGCTCCTGTTAATCCTCACGCCATCACCTTTCTTATCACTGGTAAGCTTCTGTCCAAGACACGAAACAGGGCCAAAAAGTATTACATTCATGACTTTTGATGTTGCTTTAGTTTCTAAACTGGACCTGCAGCGGTCCATTGAAGGGGTGGAAGCAGAGGATTTGGAGTGTGAGGTCCGTCGGTACAGCACAAAGGGCATCCATGTCCGCTGGCCGGCCCTGGGGGCAGAGGGCTACAACTACTGGTTCACCTGCATCCTCAGACACAGGAAGGAACAGTTCATCGTCACTGCTTTCCTCAGACAACCGTCTGACCAAACTCCTCCAGGACAGCAGGACTTCCACAGCTGGCCGGCCATAGCCGACCGCGAGGTACTTACCACCACAGGTACGTGTTCTCCATCTGACGGAGCTTCTGCGTGTCAAAACGACACATATTCATCCTGTATGTGTCCACAGTTGCCATGTTCCTCAAATCAGAGACTCCCTCTGCAAAAGTCAGACTGCTCTCGCAGCCGAAACTTCACTGTCAGTTCAGCATCGACCACCGAGGCCCAAACGTCACCGTGGAGTGGCACTGGCAGTCCCGCGGAGAGAGGAAGAAGCTCTTCAGCTACAACAGCCGCTCCGGGGAGATCCATGGCTCTGGGGTTGGGAGGAAGGCTCTGGCTGGGGGAGATGCCTCCTACACACTCCCCGTCACCAAGATGAGCAGCGAAGGAAGCTACATTTGTTCTGTGTCTGTGAACCCGCTTTTCGCCACCATGGATCTAAACCTGCACATTGAAGGTGAGGAGATGTGTCGGTCATGACAAAAAAAAACACCTTTTCTTTGTGTTTGTGTTGTTCTGATCTGAACGGATCTTTTCCATCAGTGGTTGTGCTGCTACAGCGTTTATAAAAGTGTAATGCTTACAGACAGTAGCCTTTCTGAGAAGATCTGGTGTCTCTCCTGGCTCCTTCAGGGTTTGAAGTTTTCACTGTTTGAATTTGATCCTGGGATTTTTGTCACATCTTATGTTTTTTTTTAATTTATGTGTCAAAAAACATATGCTTCTAAATGTGACCTTTTGAAAATCTGAGGAAAGTTCTTGAGATGCTGTCATTGTACATTTTACCCATGGTTCTTATCTGTACTGAGTGTTCTGTTAAAGCTAGAAATGGAAAAACTTTTATTTTGAAAAACTTGGCACAAATCAAAAGTAGGACTTGCAGAGTTGTTGTTAACATGAAAATATCAACTTCCCCAGAGAGTCCTCGGGTCTCCTTGAATGTGGGTCCCACTTTAGTGCTGGAGGAGGGTAAAGAGCACAAGGTTGTTTGCCTGGCAGAGAACTACTATCCTCTGGACGTGGAGATCCTCTGGCGTGAGCAGGACCCCGCAGCGTCGGGTCAAAGAGTCGGAGCTCCTCTGCCTCGGGAACTCAAAAACATTCTGTTCTCCAGCCACAAACACAACCAGGACCAGACCTACACTCTGTCGGCTTTCTTTTACCTCAAGGCTTCGCTGAAGTCATCTGGAAAGCAGTTCTCCTGCAGCGTTTCCCATCCCTCGCTCAGGGTTCCCATCAAGAAAAGCTTCATCCTTCAAGTTGAAGGTAAGGACTGTAGGAGAGTGGAAGCACCACTTGGTGGCAGCAGAGATTCATCGGTAGCATGTCTGTTCTGTGCAGAAGCCACCAGCCCCATGTTTTACCTGGCTGTCACCCTCGTTCTGATCAGTCTGTTGGGAGTTCTGATTGTGATGCTGCTGTACCTGAACTCAAGTAAGCAGCACCTGAAGCAGAATGTCATCTGTCTGCTGTGAGAATGTCTTTCATCAGAATAACTGAGGTTTGTTTGTTTTTTGCAGCAAAAAGACGATCAAATGTAAGCAAATGTTTATTCCAGTTACACTTTACTTGAAGCTCACATGTGGGGAATGTGATAACGTGTGTTAATGTGTATGTTATTGTGTGTGTCTTTACATTTGTTTATTAATGTGTGCTTGTTAACGTGTGTATTAACAATGTTTGCTAACCTGTGTGTGTTAAGACTTGGTGTGTATCTGTTTTTAATCTATGTTAAGGTGTGTTTTTATTGTGTGTTAACACGTGTGTTCTTCTATGTCCTGAAGAAACCGTACTGAGAAGTCGTGACGTCACCAAGAGAATGAAGGAACTGTCCGACTCCCTGCTGCCTCACTGGCATCTGCACTAATGGTTGTTTACTTGTATGTTGTTTGTTTTCAGGTGATTTTGGGTTTCTGTGAAACTTTGTTATCATCATTTAGGGCAGTTTTATTCTCATTTTAGACTCTTTTTAATCTCCTTTAGCCAAAATCCTGGTGCCTGTTCTGTTCACATGTTCCGGTTTGATGATGATTTATTTTTTTACCAAAGACAAGAAAAAAATAATTCTGCAGAAATGAGGAAAAGTCAACAGAGGCCGTTTGAATCCACTTTATCTTATTATCAAACTTTTTCAGAGAAGAGAACTTCAACAACTTCAAATCAAGGAAGACCAAACAGATCATGTAAAAAAACTTTAATGACTTTTAATTTAACCTCTTCACGATTTTCTTAAAAACCTGTCAGCTGCTCCTCTTTCACAACAAAGAACTCTTCATAATAATCTGTCGTCAATTTGTTCATCACATGTTCCTCCTGTAGGAATGGAACCACAAACGCTTCAGTTTTAAACTCATAAGATAAACTTTTTTCTTAATTTTTCAGTTTTAGAAAGTAGAGTATCAGAAGAGACAAGCGAACATGGATTAATGTGGTTCTTGATTGACTTTAAATTAAAAGTAAATGTTGTGAATGTGTGGGGAGGTTGATTAAACTGACACTAAACAGAAGTCCATCATCAAGACTTTACTGTTAACAAATTATTTTTTAATAAAGTTTAAGAGATAAAACTCCAGACAGAGTTGTGTCCATGTTTATTTTTTCTGAGTAATCAATAATGACAAAAAACTTTGATCCTTAGATTAAACATAAAAATCTGGACAGTACAGTTGACCTCAAAACTTTGAAAATTTGAATCTTTAATTCCAGAAACGACTTGCAGAACAAACACGTAAAATATTAGCAACATTTGGGGGGAAAAATGTTTTGTTTTCATGGATAAAAAGAGGATTATAAATAAAGTTGATTAGTAAGAGTCTGAAAATATTTAATAAATGTTAAAATCTGGATCATTTATGATGAAAGGCAATATTGATCAAGTGTAGCAAACTACTGATGAAAGTAAAAAAAAAAAATCAGATATTGTTACTGATGGATTTGTGAAAAAAAAAAACATCCATTTATTTTCTTAACCCATTAACTCCCTTGTGAGGTCCCGGAGCTGCCAGAGCCTGTCCTGGTTAGTGTTGGGTGAAGGTGAGCTACTCTGGACAGGTTGGCAGCCTCAGAATCATGCACACTTAGACCCAGTGCGAATTCTTCCCTTCTCCTTCATTTAGCCCTCCAAACGGAGAGAAAAAATAGTGTCTAATATTTCAGACGTTTCTTTCGTTCGATGACGTCATCAATAATAGCCGGTCCGCTGGCTTTAGAGTGAAGCTTCCAGCGCTTGAATATACATAACATTCGTGGTTTTATTACTTAAAAAAAGGTCGTGCTTCAACAAAAAGTCATTACTTACATTAAAATGTAAACTTCTGTGCTTCAGAGCACACCAAAGTGAAGAAAAGCGCTTCTCAGGGCGACCCGGATTACCCTTTCGACGGTGGACTTCTACCCCTCCGTTTGGAGGGAGAAATTTAAAGAAATTATAATCCCGGACACGACTTCCACTTAAACTGCCACTTCAAATTGAGCGAAAGGGAAGAATTTGGATGCGACCTTACAGTCACAACTAGGGACTATTTACCCCGGCAACCGTAGGTGTGACGTGGGAGCCGTCTAGCTACGGCAGAGGACTCCCCTTGGCTACAGAGTCTGCAGCCAACTCTGTGAAACTCCAAACTCACATAGGTTGACCCGACAAGGTTGAACCAAATTCGAAGCGCAGGAGAGGCAGGATTGTGAGAGTCGGATGAGACTGTATGTAGTGTGGGATCCTCTCACACTTTTAAAGTTACTGACTCCAGCAATCGGTTGTCATGGTAGCCCAGGGTTAGAGTCACCAATTAACCTAGAAGCATGTTTATTTGTATTAAGAGGAAACCATTATCAGCCCACAACTTCCAGAACAGCAGCAGACATGTAAATACATGAATCTATCCATTCATCCATTTTCTAAATCTTCTGGAGCCTTTCAATGTCACAGGGTTGCTGAAGCCTATCCCAGCTGTTGTTGGGCGGAGCCTCTCTATCACAGGGTGAGTTATAGAGAGGGGTGAAAGGTGTGTCGGTCTCTATGATGCTAACTCTAAACCTGGTTTTGGTTAATTGTTCTTCACTGGATTATCAGAAAGAAGAAATTAAATCTAGACGTTTGCTGGTTGGTCGTCCAACAGCAGCTGAAGGTTCTTCCTGATGTTCTGTCTGCTTCACGACTCGACACAGAAGCAGAAACAAACCACAGATATTCTGCTGTTTTTATTTTCAATGCCACGTCTCTGTTTCTATCATTCTTTGGTCACTGGTTCAATCGGCACATTAAAATGCTGCGACAGGTCCTGCAGATGTTAGCTTTAGCATGTTAGCTGGAGCCTCATTGTGCACCAGGCTTATATATTTTTCTCTCCGTGTTTATCTTCTCCAATCATGTTCAAAAACAAACATCTTTGATGTTGGCCTGAATCTCCCATGTTGAGCTGACAGGTCTGGAACAACAGCAGGCAGATGTCCAACACAAAAAAAACAGCTTAAAAAAGCAAAGCAGCCATTTAAACTGACTAATTACTGACAGATGAACGTTTATTTTTACTTTCAACTCTCTGCCAGTTTTTGAATCAACCAGATTGTATGATATCTTTACGTGTAAGAACAAGAAAGAAAACGAGTGAGAGCTTGAAGACATGATCTAATGTGGTTCTGATGAAATATTCCTCACTCCTCGAAACCAACACTGAATTAAAAGAATATTTCAGAATTAACCTTATAAACAACAAGTTTGAAGACAAAACTGGAAAACAAGAAATAATTAATTTAAAGCTGCCTGTTTTTATGGTGAAAATGTAAAAATAACTAAATATAACTTTTGCTTCAAACACCTCAGTCCATGATTCATGAAGTTTGAGACTCACGTCTGGAGGTGCAGGTAAAGCTAAGTAAATGTTTAATCACAAAAAGCTTCACAAAAGTAAATGAGAGCTAGAATAAATTCATTAAAAGGCAGGAAATAAGAAAAATTATCCCATTGACAGGACAAACTAAAACAAAGATTTAGTCTCAGTAAAAGACAATTTTAAATCAACAAAAAGCTCTTCTGAGTAAAAACCTGTCATTTAAAACACTCAGTATGGTTGATCTGTCGTAGTGACAAAAGGGGCGTTCCAAAGATCTTTTTAGAAACTTTCTTACAATTATTTATAACATATTAAACCGAATATCTAAGCATCCAGTTAAAATAGTATTTCAAAAAATGATCAACTTCCAGCATTTTTAAAGGCAGCTCAACAGGCAAAAACATGTTACACAAATTTAATTTGCTACAATAAAATGAAAACTAACAAATATAAAGCCACACATTACATCACATAAATGGTCATTTTCTTTTTAATTTATTTCAGGGAACATGTTTTCCATTTCCCATAACAGAATATTAGGGCCATAAGAAAAGGAAATGACAGGATTTAAAAGTCGTAAATTTTTTCTCGTAAAATTGCGACTTATTTCTCGTTAATTTTCAACTATATAGTCATAATTAAAATGTTTTTTTTTTGCTTGTAAAATTGCCCTAATACTCTGTTGTAATTTCCTGCTGTGTGAAGCAATAAAAATGTTTTACACTTTCAAAATAAACCTCACTTGTGCGTTCTGAGCTGCTGTGTTGGTTAAGTTTTACTCTGAGTACTTTGTGTTTAGGATCCTCATCACTAGATCACGACAAACTACAACTTTTAATGTCTTCTGCTAATTGTTATTGTTGTTTCTGCTCTCATTTTACTTTGAAAGATTTATATATTTACATCCCTTTATTTACACTGGTAGTTTTAAGGGTTTTGGATTTAAATACAGAAATAAGGGAGTGTAAGAAAATATCGATTCAATCAAATATCGCAATACTTTATTTGGCAATACTTATATTAAATAAAATACTGCCAAGGCCATATTTAATTATTTATTTAAAACCAAACATGTAGTTAAGTCTTATACTTGTTTTTCGTTTAAATATTTCCTAAATTAACAAAAGAAAATCACCAGGAATTTGCTGGGGTAAAAGTAATTTGTTTATGGGTTAAGTTGCAGTACTTCATGTTCTGATCATTAATAACATTTATTTTACAGTTTTATTTTGTGAAAAATGTATTAATATTCAGAAAATCCTTAAGTCAAAATTTAAAGAAATAGTAAAATATTGTCATTTGGTGTCTTGAGATATATTGGGGGATGCACGGTGGCGCAGTGGTTAGCGCTCTTGCCTCACAGCGAGAAGGCCCCGGTTCAAATCCCGGCTGGGACCTTTCTGTGTGGAGTTTGCATGTTCTCCCCGTGCATGCGTGGGTTTTCACCGTGGACTCCGGCTTCCTCCCACCATCCAAAAACATGCTTCATAGGTTCATTGGTGACTCTAAATTGTCCCTAGGTGTGGATGTGAGAGTGAATGTGTGTGATTGAGGCCCTGAGACAGACTGGCGACCTGTCCAGGGTGTACCCCGCCTTCGCCCATCAGTAGCCGGGATAGGCTCTGGCACCCCCGCGACCCCGAAAGGGAAGAAGCGGTCAGGAAGATGGATGGAGATATATTGGGATATGTATCATATCATGACTCGTGTATCACGATACGTGTTGTATCACCAGACTCTTGTAAATACACACCCCTACAGAAATTCAGATAAAGCATAAAAAAAATCTGATTTTATGTTTTTTGTTGCTGATTTTTTTCTCAACCAGAAAGACTGATGGCTCCATTCAGGAGAGATTATTGCCCGCAGCTTCACCTTGACTTTCACTTCATGAAAGAACTCAAATGTTATGATATTGAAGCAGCTTTTGATTGCTTTTTTAGCAGAATTAAAAGAAACAAATTTGCTGCATTTCAGAAAAGATTCAAATTAATTCCAAAGAAATAAATACTTTTTCATCAGCTCCATTTGCATTTGCACTCTGTAAAGTTCTTCTGCAGTACTGAAGTGCTTTGTCTCTGAGGATCTTAATCTAAACTTCTGCAAACATTTCAAAGGACTTTCAGTTTTTTTAGTTGCGTTTTTGTTGTCCCTCGGTGCCGTTCTTGTACACGACGGAAGATTGAAACCGTTCTCCTCCGTACACAAACAGAGCATTGGCTCGTCGTCTGGGCTAATCGTTCTTTTACGCTTTCACGGGTCGGTGACCTCTGCATGCACACTTGCACAACTCCTGGTGCTGACGCAGACTCTGCCTGCAGTCAGCTGTGAGATAAATGGAAATCCATCGTCCCGGCGTATAAACTGAGCTCTTGAGTTTATAAACTGCTCTGTGTATTGTAAACTGTGCTCTCCGTTTGTGCAGTAGCTGTGCAGATGTGTACACTTTACTCACATGTTTGGGAGCAGTTTACAAATCTGTGTTTAGGATGAAATCAGCGACTCGCTGAGGGTTTAACTGCTGTAACTTAAAGGATTTTTAGATTTGAATATTAAGTGAATAATCTATTAGCTGCAGTCTTTTTTAAATGTGGTGAAATAGAACAGTATTCGAAAGGCATTTAAAAGACCTCACATGATACCAGACTAAAGATATTTGACTGAAACTAACTACAAAATTCAAAATACAGCTTTACTAGTTAGTGCTGTGTACAGTAAAATCCACAACATTATTAATATAAATCTGATTTTTGGATCTTCTTGTTCCATTCCCCCATCCTTTTCCACTTCTGCAGTATTTGCAGTTTCAGACGGAGTGATCTAATCCTGCTGATGCCGGCCCGGAGGACGGCTGTGGTCGGCTGCATACCCCAGTAAAGAGCAGGCAGAAGAAGGAAGGAAGACTGAGTGGACTCAGAATGGTTTTTAGGTGGTGAGCTCACTTTAATGTACAGCTTTGGTTCAAGACTAGTCTGAAACTTTTCCCTGAATCGAGCATTTTAACAAACCACAGGTATGGATGGATCTTCTGGGTTTCTGTCGTCGTCTTCTGCAGTATCTTTAAGGCCAGACGTCTGCAGAAGCAGATGTTCCACACATCTCTGCAAAGGACAACAACTGGAATAAAGTCCCTGTCTGATCATCTTTTGATTTATTTTCAAAGCGTTCCCAGTGGTCTTTTAATCGTGATTATGCAGTTATTGGCCGAAATGAAATAAAATAAAAAACCTGTGTTGTTTTCTAGGACATAGTTTCTGCTATTAGGTGGATGCATCAGAATGGAGCAGAGCAGGTCCACCAACTGTAGCTGGTGTGTCACTGCTACATGCTTTTTCAAACTGCATTTTTTTCGTCTGCTCCTGATTCACAATAATTTGAATAAAGAAATTCTCAGAAATGCAATTTTGAGCTTAAATTTCTTAATATATGTCCTCCATGTGCCATAAGCACAAAGGATAAGCCCACATCTATATGAATAAATATATATCTATATTTATTTGAACGGGATCTTTAAGGCGGTTTTAGCAACTTCCTTTGACAGCTTTGAAAGTAATACTTTAAAACTGTCTGAATTTGTGTTTTAGCCTTTTTTTCATTAAAAATGTTAATGTTTCAGAACAGAAAAGGAGCTGCAGACGGTGGAGTGACTGACTTTTAATTTTATGTTTTTTGTTATGGAGACTGAAAAAGGAAATTTATCAGAGAAAATAAATACATTGTTTGAGCAAATAATGAGTTCATAGCACAATATGAAAACGCAACATTATATATTACAAAAAAAAACCCCTTTCTTCAAAACTCATAACAAATGGAGACCACAGAGTTGTTGTAGCAAATGTTTCTGTCATGGGGAGTTGGATGTCTGCAGAATAAAATCTGTTTCTCTCGTTCAGTTTTAACCCTCTTACAGCCAAATTAAGTTTTAGTGACAAAAAAATATGTGATATTTGGGTAGAATCATCATATGGGATTGTAATATACAATTGCAGATTTGCAACGTTTTGGACATATGTCTTGAAACTTCGGACATGAAACTTTTTGTTCTGCAGTGCTACTTCTGATAAACCCTTTAAGGCGTCGCCGGTGACACTTAAACACAAAATCTTTAACATAATGTAACTTTTCAATCGTTAATACGACCAATGTAATTCCAGCCGATTCTGACGGAGAAAAGCGGCTCGATTCTCCTTCAGAGTCTGTTGGAATTACATTGGCAACTAGAAAAATGACAGTAAATCAAATAAATTAAACACTGGAGCTCCAGTGTTAAAGGGTTAAAAAAGGCTCATAAAAAATGACGTGGAGTAGCATTTAGCTGATGCTTCTAAAATCTCAGAAATAAATCTTCTTTTTTCTATATGCTTCTTTGAATGTCATAGTTTTTAGATTCAATTACATCTGATTATGACTTTAAATGAAATGAAATGATCTTGTTGCTTCCTAAAACAAACTAATCAATGAGTCGATTGAAAAGAACAATACAACTTTCATACTTAGAGAATGTTTACTGGTGAAGCTTTTTCTTCCCACGACACATCTCATCCCAGCACAAATGAATGACAGAAGATCATTTCTAATGATGGATAAGAACCAGAGATGATAAAATCCAAGAACTTCTACTATTTCTGGGGGGAGCGGGAATGGTGACTTTCAGGAAACTGATGGAGGGATTCATTCGTTCTTTTCTTTTTTCATGAGTTTGGTTCTCACAAGAGGGTTTTCATCAGAAATGCGCAAACTTTTTGACTTGTGGGCCACAAAAGGTTCTAAAATTTGACAAATGGGCCGAACCAGGACCAAATCAGTGGAGTGTTTTGGTAATCCACCTTGTAAGAGAAAGAAATAACATGTAATCTGGATGAAAAATGCTTAGATTTAAATTTAAATATCGTTTAAAACAAATTTTTTTAGTTTTATTTCAAAATTTGTGGTTTGGTTCTCATTTTAATTGCACCTATGGGTTGATGTGCAAAGACAGAAAAATAGTGCATTCATGTGCTGTTGGAATGATCCGAAAAATGGCTGTCCGAGTCAGAAAACAGACGTGAACATCAGAAAAACAACAAATCTTCCAACACGTGAATACAGAATGGCTGCATTAAAGGTCAGTTTATTTGCAGCGAAATTTGCAGGGAAAATAAAACATTATTAAAGAGTATCAATATAATTTATTCCAGTTTGGCGCCTCAGATTTAAAAGCTTAACGGGCCACATATGACCCTCAAGCCGCTGTTTGTCCACACCTGGAAAATAAAATAAAAAAGAGATTTGCGTTTTCCACTCAATCAGACTTCCTCTGACTCGCTTTGTTTTGTTGTTCTCACAAACTGATTGCTTTATTGTTTACCTTGTTCGTGTGCAAATCCTCATAGTGATGAATTTCTCCATCTTTTCTTCTCTGTTTTTTCTCCTTAATGATCCGGCCAGCAGCAGGAGCGGCACTAACAGCCGTTTGCATGGGACTCCTGCCCAAACATGAAGCCCTCTCCGCTGGAATGCTGCATGAGATAAAGCTCTGGCTCTGTTGGGAAAATGTGAAAGTGATTGGAATCATCTGAGGAGGAGGAACACGGAGAGCAGCAACAAACACACATTTGTCTTCTAGATGTTTAAACTCAAAGCTTTTGTTTCAAACTTCAAAGACGAATCTATCTGGAGGTAACGAATAAAAACACAATGAGAATATATTTATTTTTTAGCTTGACACATTATTATTATTAATGTTTTTTCAGGAACAAACCATCAGATCTGAAGCAGTTTTGAAACTCCGGTTAGAGCTGGAGCTCAGCTGATGCTCTCTGTACTAACGGTGAACTTGTGGAGAAGTCTGCAGCCAAAAATCTTTGTGTCTCCATCCTCAACTCAAACCCCAGAGTCCTGTTAGGAACCCAGACATGCAAAATTGAAGCAGCTGTGGTAAAAACAAACAAAAACACACTATTTTTTTAATTTAATCAAGTCAATAAAAGCTGGTTTGCATTCTTGCATGCTGGATATGACTACCATTTCTCCTGCACGGCCACACACTCACATGCATACTTAGGGACACTTCAGAGAAACCAATAAAACCTGTTTTTTAAATCGAGAAAGTTGAAGAGAGTCTCTCTGGAGGATGTTTCAGGCCTTGTGAAAACTTAAACCGCATCCTTCACCGGTGTGTTTTCTTTGAGGGTCTTCCTCCTGTTCAGGTGATTTACAGGACGGACGGAGCAACTGGGGTCTGGTGAACAGGTGGTACTATTCAATCTAAAGAAAAAACAAACAGGAAGTGAAATATTTCATTATTTGCTGCTTATTGACAACGATGGATCAAACAATCAGCTGTTAATTCTTCAAAAAATTAACAGCTGTAAAATCGTAAAAGAGTTTTTGATCTGTTTTTCTGTTTTGTTCTACATTTCATCCCAACACTTACAGCTTCATCTCCTGCTAAACATCATTAGGGTTCCATTAAATGACTTATTATTTTATGACTTTGGCTTTTGGAATATCATCCATTTGAAGTTAAATCTCCTGGAATGCATCGTTTCTTTGATCATGATCATGATTTTGGGCAACTATTAGCAGTCTGAAAAAGAGCTATGAGGAGTCATGTCTGCTTCAAATGTCCTTCCAAACTTTTACTTTGGAAACAGGATGTCGGTGGATGTCCTTAGACAGTGGATGGTTTGGTATAGGTCATTAGAGTGTGGTTGTTTTGGTATAGGTCCTCGGATGGTTTGATGGATGCTCTTGGATAGTGGATGGTTTGGTATAGATTTTTAGACTTTGGATGGTTTGGTTTAGGTCCTTGGATGGTTTAGTGGATGCTCTTCAATGATGTATGATCTGGTATATGTCTTTGGATGTTTTGATTGGTGTCCTTGGATGGTGCATGGTTTGGTGGGTGTTCCTCTAAATGACTCCATGATTGCCTATTTTTGCCTCTTTTTATAGGACGCTAAGTCTGCCTCTTAGTGTATGTTGGTTGCAGATCTCCTTCAGTTCTCTGGTCTTTAGATTCTGGACTTTGATGCTCAGTTTTTTTGAATTTCTGACCCTTTCCTGTACTTTGGGTGTCCTGGAGGACACCAACTTTTTCTTATCTGGATCCTCCAGACTCACTGCTTTCCACTGAGTCGGAAGAATTGGTACCATTCTCGCCTGGACTCGGACCAACCCTTGACTCTGCGTTTTGTTCCGAGCTCCTCTCTGCATCTGGCAGTATTTACATTTCCCGGGTTCCCTTCGTTAACTTCACCCCACGGAGCTCCAGATGAACTGTAACCTCGTTCTGCGCACGCCCTCTCAGGTACTTCTGACAGAGTGTGCACATTCGGGGCTGAGTGAGCGTTCGGGATGAGGTCATGCTGAAGTGGGGCCTCGCTGCCTCGCTGCCAACTGAAATGCCGATGTGGCAAGACTTTGAGGTTTGGATCCAGCAGAACATGTGCATGCATGTGTGCAGAGTGCAAAGAAAAACAAATGATGTATTAAAGCTCAGTGTGGGTGAATGACATCATGCTGCACTAACGGATGCATGTGTGCTGCCTTACATAACATCCAGTTATCGGTTATTAATGTGTCAGGAACTGAGCAGCAGGAAAAGCTGCAGCGTATCTACACAGTGAGCAGAGGAGAGGTTGTTGTTCTTCTGATAACTTATTCCATGTTTTTCTGCTGCTGGCTCTAAAACCCCCTAAAAACTCAAAAATAAAGATTTTTAAAGCTGCTTTAAAGGCTTTTTTGTGCATTTTTTTTACTCAAGCTCCTCAATTTGAGGTCACCCCATCAGAGCAGACTCCACTTTTCTCCATCCTCTTCACATTTGTCTGCTTCCAAATGTGTCTAATCCTTTTGGCGTCTGAAAGAGAACGTCTCCTTAAATCTTTTCCATTTATATATCAGTCTTATCTTTAAAAGAATGAAGCACACAAACATCCCAGGAAAGTTTCTGGAACTTTATGTCCCAGTCCTGGATCTCTGACTTTCTCTTGGGTGCTGTTTTTTTTATTATTATTAACCAGGATGGAGGTCTTTTTTTCCCAGGAAACCTCACACTCTGGAAAGTTTATTGGTAGATGTTTATGAGAAACCTGAGCGTGTGCAGAAATGAGGGATGTTTCAGCTCATGTGGAAGCTCCTGCAGCATCAAAACTTGGACACCTTTGGTCCTTAAAAGGGGGGAGGAAGATAAAACTAAATGAAGTCCTTTCAGAAGTGTAACTTTGAGATGTTCGCATGTTTTTCTGGAGTTTCAAAAGGACTTGCAGGAAGAGAAAACGCTTCAGGAAACAAGATTTTCCTCTACGTGGAATAAAATGATGCTAAACCATTCTCTATCCATCCATCCATCTATCCACCCTGGAGAGGAAGCTCATTTTGACCGCTTGTTTTTGGGACTTCGATCTTTGGATCATGACCCAGAGCTCAAAAATCCAAATTGTACTCAAGGTAAATTGGGAGTTTTGCTTTTTCTTCACAACAACAGATCAGTCCAGCAGATACCAATCCACCTGTTGATCTTACACTTAAATCTTTTCTTACTCATGAGAAACACCCCAAGATATTTAAACTCCTCTACCTGGGACAGGAGACTCCACCAGCCCAGAGAGGAGAAACTTCTTTTCTCTGGTTAAGAACCATAACCTCAGACTTAGTGGTGCTGACACTCATCCCAGCCACTTCGCACTCAAACCACTCCAATACATGCTGGAGGTCCTGGCTTCATGAAGCCAACAGGACAACATCATCTGCAAAGAACAGAAAGGAAATCCAGATCCCATCTGGCTCCTGGCTGTGGATAGAAAATATGTGATAGAACCATTATTTTACCATTATTTTGGGGGCTTCTCTCCCTGTGATAAACATACTCTATGAATTGTTGGTTTGTGGATATTTATTCAACACAATTTTGGAGAAATTTGTGTTTTCAAAGTCACATTTCTGACGTCCGGGGGGTATTTGGTTTTGCCGTAAAGTATTTTACTCCCTCAGTCAGCTTTGTTGGATGCAAAAATAAAAATGTCTGTTTGTACAGGCTTTCTCCACAGCTAGTTGTTTGGACCCGTGTGGTACCTACTCCAGGGGGTGCCGCTTGAAGTTGTTTCACAAAATGCTGATAAATTCAGATGTTCTCACTAACATTCTGCAGTTATCTGGCACAAAGACTTTTCAAGACCCAAAAATCCTGGAGGAGTTTACTTTGTCCAGGTGGTCTACCTCTTTGGCCCAATTGTGACACGGAAGGGACTGGCTCCGTGTCTCAATTGGGCCTCACTTTGAAAATGTGCAGCATCTCTGTCTGGAAAACACTAATGAAACACAGGAACTGAAGCCAAAGGGAGACCGAAGTACGAGTCTCCACACTGACAAAACACAGGACCTGTCAGCTTGCTCACATTTGACACACACCACCACCCTCGCATGTCCAGGTGTTAACAGCAGCCATCACATTTCACCTTTCAAAAATGTGAGGAAAGGAAAAATACGTTTATCCCCCATGATAACTGTTCTCACGGGAAAGTGTAACGTCTGGAGAAGATGAAGAAGGCTGCCAAGAAATGAAATCAGTGACACTTCAGAGTGAAGCCATGTGGATCAAAACATTTCTTCCTCTGTCTGTGACTTCCTGCTTTTCTCTGTCACCAGTCACGTTTGGAAGAGTATCGACAGCGCCAGCCAGTTTGATAGATCACATTTCCCTATTTTAAATAAATAAGTCTGATCTTCTTGAACATCCTTCAGTTCAACATCTATCTGATTAAAACACAGAAGATTCACACATTTCTGGAAAACAGAAACCGAAACTACTCACTCGTTTGTCGCTTCATAAGATTTAGTCAATAAAGTCATTTAAAGAAACAAAATTTAACATCTAACAAATAACTCTGAACAGATGTAACTTTATCAGAGCAAGTACAGAATCCATGACTAACAGCAGCCTGGATGGTGTCACTGTAAACGGGTTGAATTCGCTCCCACGACCCGCAGCGTGAATCTGAAGAGGGAGTCAGGTTTGTGGGTACGCAGTTGTGTAAGCACGGATAAGGATGGAGCGGTGCTGCAGTAATGCAGACTGTAGGAGCCTGTTGGGCTGAAGACAGTCAAAAGAGAAGCATCTGCTCCAGAGACAGGATGCACGGCTCAGTCATCTGGAAGACCTCCAAGAACAGCAGCTACTCCTCCACGTCCAGAGAAGTGACGTGGATGGAACATCGGCTGAAAATGCAACTCCTGCAGCTTATAGTGAAGCTTCATAGATGAGGAGAAAACCTCATGGAAGATCCTGGACTTGCCTCGGAAAGAGGTTGAAATCTCGCTGGGTGAGCCTCAAACAGTGGATGGATGGCTTTCAACATTTGCTGAAATTACAAGGTGTTTTGTCATGTTATGAATTTTCTGTGCTTCTGTTCAACTTTTTGGTTCTCTAGATCTGCAATTTAACTGTAAATACCCAGGTTTTCAGGCAGACCAGAGCTCAGTTTGTCCCAGAGTTCAAGGAGCTTTCACAGCTAACTGAGGAAACAGGACTGGAATCTGGGATTATTTGATCTAGAATCCGGACAAAATCAGAATTTTTCAGAGTTCTCTGAAGGAAATATCATTAAAACATTCATTTGGATTATTAATTAAAGATTCTACATTTTCACTCACTTTTTCCCAGATAAGAGTCTGTGACCAGAGGGAGAACTGTGTCTCTGAGCGGCTTTGGGGCGGCGTGAGCTGGTGAAGGCGGTTTTTGAATATGGAAATGCCCCTCCGTGTTCTGAACCGTCCTCAAACATATGAACTTGTGTTTACAATCATGTCCAGACAAAGTAAAGGCTAATGTTATTCCAACACTCTAACCCTTCCTCCAGGTCTGTGTGGCCAAGAATAAAATACTGGATGACCGGCAGCTATTGATGATGTCATCGAGTGTTAGTAATGTCAGAATTTGAAGACACTATTTTTTCATTACTCTCCGTTTTGCAGGGATAAATGTGGAGATATGGAAAGAATTTGTATTTAGCCATAGTTTCTATACATCCTTAAATTATTAAAATGTCTGTTTCAGACATTTATTTAGTGAACAAAAGTTTAGAGTTTCTTATTTTTTCATTTGTTCTATCGTGACTATCTTGTGTTATAGTCTTTCAGTTCCACAAAAATGAAAAAAAGTTGTTTCTGCAGAACTCTGTTTGTCAATAAAAAGTTTTTTCCTGCAGTTTTGTCTGAATGTTTATGCATTAATACGTTTTCATTTGCCAGCTGTGATGCTGTCCAACAGTAAATACTTTTCGTATATTTGTTTTTTATTTTCTTTTTCTTATAATCCAGCAGAGACTCCCTGCCTTCAGGAGAACATCGCTGCTGCTCCACTGGCCAGGATCCAGAACCTCCTTCTGATCTTAGGAAAACATCATGATCCCACTGATCCTGAACCTTCTTTTTTGGCGGTTGGTAAGGAACGGACTGAACCGGTGCAGACTGACTCATTAAAGTAGGGTTTGTCAGAGTTCTCTGCACTGTTTGTGAGTTTTTATAAGAGCTGGAGGGAATATGGACATAACTGCTAAAAGCTTTTATTGATGCTGAATTCTAAATTCATGTCTGTCAACTTTGCAGCCCATGAACACTCATACAGCTGTGGGAATACAGTAATTAAATATGTGGCAACATGTGATCACATGGAAATCTAAATCTCATCTTTAACTAACCTCTAATATTCCATATGTTCTGATGGGACTTGAAAGCAGCGCCAGGAAGACTTCCATCTCTTTATTAGTTCCAAATGTTAAGAGTCTTAAACAAAACATAATTTACAGTAAGAGATGTACCATGACTCATGTGGTTTCACAGTTTTCCTGGAAGCGTCATCCCGTAACGTTTGTGAAAACCTCAATGTATCATCTCTGTCTGCTTCTCTGTCCTTGTTTTTGTGCAACATGTCCGCACCTGAAGGTCTTATCTTCACCAGAGATCTGTGTTTGGACGGATTACATCTGGTTTCAGCGATGTAATGCTGCAGTATCGTTCCTGGCAAGCCGATGAAACTTCTTCTAACAAGTGTTATGTGAGTTGCTTGAGTTGTAGAAGGATCTGGAGTTACAGCCTGATTACTGGAGGACTGACCTCTACACGGAAAAACCTTCTGAAATCTTTATGCCGTTCCTTATCATAAAATAATAGACTTAAAAAAGAGAACCTTACATTTTTCATTTTGAATGGTTTTCATTTGAATTAACTGGAACATTTTGGGTCATCTGAAGGTTTATTTCAAAGAACATTTGGGACAGTCAGATAATTAGGAATTACTGTTGTCTAATCCTAAAATAATGAATCCCTCTGAGGCAGGATGTTCCGGATTTTGGTCAAATTACAGCTTAAGATGCTTGATTTATGTAAGAGGAAAAGTCACGTTCTTGTCAAAAATGACTCTTCCTTCACCGTCAGACTGGAGATAATACTGAACCATTCAGGTTGATTTTCTGAGACCTGAGAACATCTGAGAACAGGAATCCTATTCTGACCCAAATTTAGAAGAAGAAAGTCAGAATCTGTCCAGGGCTTTGCTCCTTCAGATCATCATAAAATTATACTTTTGTCAATGTAGTGTTACGTATCACCTGCATGAAAACATGTTTTTAATATTGTCACTTAGTAGAAGTTAGTAGAGAGACTGGAGTGAACACAGATCCCTGTGGGACTCCATAACCAACGGTGTGAAGAAAACCCAGTATTATCATGAACAAATTGGAATATTTCAGATAAAAATGACTTTAAAATGTTTATTGCAGTTTCTGCAAAGCAATCGACATGTTCTAGTCTCTGTAATTAAATCGCTGATTCTGGGAGATGCAGTATTGAGGTCAAAAGGTGGAAAACAGACAGAACATGAGGAGATACTCTCCATGTTTTAGCAGAAACACCTTAAAGTCACTGTCAGGTAGGGAATTGGAAGAATTGTGATATGGGCTTTAACTGTTTAGGCTGAGAGTGAAATTCTCTGAAAACCAAGAAATCTACAAAACAATCCATTTCTGCAACATATCTTCTTCTGAACAATTCATTTCAATATGAAAAAAAGACAAAAGAACATTTTTAATTTTCATTAAAGCTTTAATAGAGGAAGAAACTCACACACAGAATCCAATGTACCTTCCTAGAACTTGTTTAAAGTTTCCACGATGACCTCAAATGTTTGACAGAAAGTACTTAAGTACTACTCCAACTGGAAGATTACTCGCTGTCTGTGTGTATCATAACTTTATGAGGCAATAACACTGAGCAGCTGTGTTTAAAGATTTCCTGAAGGATAGAAAAACCTCCGATTTCTAAAGATTTCTGCAACCGCATTTGTTAATGTTCCTGTTAGCTTACTTACAATGATTTGTGCTCAGTGTGGCTCAACCGTGTTAATGTGAGTCAACAATATATTATGAGAATAAGTTGATATCCAAAAAGACTCCAATCTGTTTGGTCATAGTTTGAATGATTCAGCGCAAAATCCGCCGTTCTTGTGTCATGAACGTCTGCAGAAACATCCCAGCAGGTCTGCAGACACAGACTGCAACAACCAACAAAGAGAAGGTATTTTCATCTATAATCACATGGAAGCATGTTGCATTAATTCAGTTTATAATTATTATTCTTTCATTTATTTTTTTGTGCATTTGTTAGATATAATTCGCTCATTATGAGGTTATAGTCTGTAGACATTTTTATTTGATGAGACCTGCTCGTTGTCTTCTTCAGGAAGTGAAGGGTGTGGTCAAAGGTGAAGCTGACTGAACTCCTAAATCCCGCTGGTTGGATCATACCATGTCTGATGCAGGGGGGTTATCCTGGTTTGGTTTCTTTGGTGTCAAACTGTCTAAGTCTCTGAGCGTTCAGTTTAAGTTCCTGTTTTGAGAATCGTTATGGTCTGTTGACCTCTTTTACAAGTCCACTGTTTACTTTCAGTTATCCTATTTTGCATTTCGGAAGGTAAAACTGAACCCTGATCATCTCTGTGTCCTTCTGTATTTCTTCATTCCAAAGTGTTTCTGAGCATTGTTCTCTACCGACACTTAAGACAAGCTCAGTCAGCTCCAGCTACACCAAGATAATCAAAAAATTAAAGTTTAAATTGTGTTTTTTGGAGTATTTTGGAGTCAGAACCACAACCGAAATTCAAGAAAGTGAGAAGAATCATGAGGCGAGTTGAGTAACCAACATCAACGTAAGACTGATGCTTCATTATCCTCATTTCATAATTAGCCAAGTAATTTTAAATTAACTGTTACAATATTAATACAAAATAATATATTTTGCTAAAAATTTTATTTTATTTTGACAAGACATTTAAATTTTTGCTGTTTTATTTTCCATTCACTCTTTGAAACAGAAAAAAACAAACTGTGGAAATAATTCAAAACAACTTGAATCGTTGCTGTAAAAGAATTCAAGTAATGTATGTTAGAACTAAATGCTAACTTCATATGAATATAAAAAAAGAAACAATTTTACATTTCTGGCATTAAGAAACTCTTGAGTAATCTGGATTATTCTGGATCTCGGTGATAAATCATCATTGACATAAGCCCAGATTCAGTCTGCGTCTGTATGTCCAAACTTGTTGCTTAATATGTTAGATATAAAGGTGGTGAAAAGCAGAAACAATGATTTCATGAAGATTCTACTTCTAAAATATTCAGTATAGTGAAATATGAAACAGCATGAACAATAAAATTCTCAATAAAAAAAATCACATAAATTCAAGATATTTTTTTTCAAAAAAATCAACCAGAATAATCTACAAATAAGTTAGTGACCAAAATGAAAGTTTTTAGAAATAGTATAACATTTTTACTCATTATATTAATTAAATTTGATATGATAAATGTATGTTTAGTGCAATTTTAGATGTTTCGGGATATCATAAAGCAACACTTTCTAAGGGTGTGTTCAGACTGGACACATATGGTTCTCTTAAAGTGAACCAGAATTCATTTCCCCTGATAATCTGGAACAAATTTTCAGTCTGAACACACCCAAGCGGACCAGGAACTGCTCTCTGATTCATCTTTCAAGGTGGTCTCGGTTCATTTCCAATCGGACTGAGCTTCAGTCTGAATACAGGCCGTGTTCGGAGTGGAACAACCGGACCAAACTGGCCACTGTAGCCAGGCATTATGGGATGTAAACAGAGAGCCTAAGAAAACCGTAAAGCAGCGATGCAACAGCAACTCGTTGAAATGTGGTTGGATCAAACATTGGATAAAAACATTGAAAGTTATTCAGAGAAGAAAATGACAATTTGAGGAGCCCGACAGAAGAATCTGCTGGACTGATGTTTGAAGGGGAGAGGCAAACATGCAGATGGGGAGACAAGACCCCCTCCAGCCCTCCTTTTCCCAACACTCTGTATGACACACTGTTGACAGTAAGCAGCAGGGTGGAGGGCAGGCGTATTTGCACGGCTCCCACCATGAGGCCGTCTCTGTCTGTTTGCTCTTTGGGATCCACTTCTTTGAGGGCGGGGCCTTAAACCACAACAATAAATAAAATAAAGGTTAACGAACAGTGTAAATAGCTGTTTGAACTTGAATGCAACAACAATCAACCCATTAAGACTGGAGCTCCACTGGTTATGTTCTTTGATTTACTGTAATTTTTTAGCCGTTAACACGATCAAAGTAATTCCAGAGGATTCTCACGCCGCTTTTCTCCTTTAGAATCTAATGGAATTACGTTGATCAAAAAGTTCAAAAGTTACAGCTGAAGGATAAGTCACTCTGATAGCGAACAGTTCCTAAATATTCACTTAATTCAACTTTTGTATCGGGTCAGCACGTTACTAATCAGAATGTTTAAATAAAGGTTTAAATTTGCATTTTAAGTATGCAGAGTTTTGGGCTCTCTCAGCCACCGTAGAAAAACTGTATGAATGTGTCACAGTTAAATGGTGCTTTTGATTCATTACAGCATGCCCTTCAAAGTAAAACATATGTTTTTTATCACAGAAACAATGAAAAGAAGGACCCCTACACCCCAAATACACATTTTGACTTTGGAATTCTTTAAAGTGTTTAGATTATGATCCAAGAGACCTGAAAGTTTACACAAACTGTCAATTTAAAAAAAAAGGCAATGATAATTTATGAGTCAAAACAGAGAAAAACCCTTAAAAAAGTCATCAATGACGTTGGTATTGCACTCAGGATGTTTACGTGTCCGTCCGTAACCTGGATGTCAGTAATGCGCATTCAGGAAAAACCAGTTTGGTATGTAAATCCCCCCCCCCCGCTCTTCATCCGATGAAGGTTTTTTCACCAAAATTCCCCCATCAGTTCTCATTGGTGTTTATGCTTCAGACCAAATCACAGTTTGTTCTCCACACACGACCCCGGCTGAACTGCTGTCTCATTTACCAAACTAAACTATTGGTCAAACAGCTGAAGTGGGCGTGGCTAAGGCGGACAGCGGAGGGCATTGTGGGGGATCGAACAGCAGGATCCAGCAGACGTTTACACTCAGTCTGTCATCTCCTCTCCAGATTCAGAGACAAAGAATCTCTTCTGTTTCAAACACGTTTTTTCTCCTCTTCAGCTCAAAAACAGTCTTTGTCTTCAGCACCAGAACTCAGGATGAACTTAACAGTTTAGTTAGAAACAGTTCTGGAGAAGATTGCAATGGAGTCCAGACAGAACGTTTTTCTTGTTCTGCATTCATGTGTTTGAGAACACTTGTGGTGGAACATGAAGTGTTCTAAATCATAGCTTTGAGCAACCATAGCCTTGTGAATACTTCATGATACCACATTGAAAATGGTACATTCCATTTCATACCTTGAGGTAGTCGTATAAGCTTCAAGGAAACTGCAAGAACCTACAACCGTTCACGGACCAGGACAACCTAAAACCCTGCAGCACTCATACGGGTGCTGAGACTAAGACTTTAGGCTTAACACACAGAAATGAGTTTTACAATTTAGACGACGTTCAAGAGTTCATGAGAGTTGAGGAGTTTATTTATTTTTTTGTTTTTATAATGATGAGAAACTCAAGTGACTGAACAGGAGGAGCTCTTTATTTATTTTCAAAGTATTCCCAGTGTTCTTTTTTTAATTATGATTATGCCGTTTTAAGCCAAAATTAATAAACCTGTGTCGCTTCCTTGGAGAGCGGCAGGAGTTCATCAGAAATTTGCCTCTGAGTTGAGGCAGAGCAACCCCACCCCCACTTCCCATTGACCATCTGTTTCCTGCTAGCTTACAGCTCCTCGTTCCCCGTGCAACAAATGTGAGCAATGTTGAGTTTTGAGCCAGATTTAGATCTCAGATGAGGAAAACAAAGACGTTCATGAATCGATCAGAGAGCTTGTGGCCTGCCCAGCGGATTTTCTACAATTCTTTTTCAAACTTTGTTTATTTGTCTGCTCTAAATTCCCCAAAATTTGAATAAAGAAGTTCTAAGAAATACTATTTTGATTTCATGATATAAATGCTACAAGAATATGAAAAAAATACCATTACCACCTTTTCAACAGAGTAGGTCTTTAAGAGTTTTTACTCCTGATTCAGAATGGAAGTTAACAATACTGCCTTTTGCTCATACAGCTTTTTCCCTTTAACTGTGAAAAGAGCAGGTAAACTGCATTCTGGGATATCTTATCCTCAAGTTTTTTTTGTTTCCTGACCTGTAAGTTATGTTCAGGGAAGTATTTTCGTGAAGGAGAACAGTTTGTTGTTTCCAGAAATTATACTAAAGTTCCAAAGCAATATTTAAAAAAAAGCTGAAAATGCAGACTTTTTACTTGTATCTACAATTACATTAGTTTATTCCCAAAATTAATTTGTTTTTAACAGCAACAAAAACAGAGTTTGAACAGAATTAAAAGCCCTCCGGTCGTTTTTGCCCCTCCTTTACTCACCACACTTTTCCATTGAAGTTATCCACTCCACCACCCTCCTCCCTGACACCTCCCTTTCTCCTCCCTCCATTGGGCTGGAGAGGAGTGATCAGCGTGAAAGTTAAAGCTCTCCGGCGAGCCGGCAGACACTTCTCCACAGCTGTCTGAGGGAACGCTGGTGGGCTTCACCCGAGAGCGGAGGTAGGTTTCCTGCAGCTGCGGGAGCGCATTACCTCACTGCTGAGCTGCAGAGCAGAGAGGAAAGCCAATCCGTCTGGAGGAGGAGGTTGATGTGTTTGTAGCTGTTTGTTTTGCAGAAATATTGATTAAGTGTTTCAGTGTTGTAAATGAGTGACTCTCTGTCCAGCAGATCTTCGGATGGCTTAACAGTTCAGTCTTCAGCGGAACGTGTTGGTTCTTGAAAAGCACTGAGGAAGGACCTCGAATGTCAGACGGACGTCCAGGATTGGATCTAACACAGACCAGACCTTTGCCCCCACCCCCCACACCTCTCAGGCCCTGTCCGTCAGCCCCCACCCCCTCCAGCCAGACCCTCAGCACACTGATTGAAGACATTCTTCAGTGGCCGCTGACTCCCAGTCAAAGACGTTAGGCAAAGGTCAGCAGTGGCAGCAGCTGTGCTGATGGAAGGCCCGGCTCTGGATCAGCTGGGGGACGCGTGTGCCCCCCGCTGTCCCTCCCCAGACGGGGAGACCGTGTGCGAGGCTCTGGCCCGTTACGAGAACACTCTCCGGGACGCCATCAGGGAGATCCAGGTGGATGTGGGCAGTTTTAAGTTGGGTGTGGAGCGTCGGCTGGAGGAGACGGCCAACCTGAGCGGCCCACTGGGCCGTACCGTGGCGCAGCTGCAGCAGGAGAACCGGCAGCTCCGCAGCCAGCTGGACGCTCTCACCAGGCAAGTGGAGCTGCTGAGCGGCTTCATGAGCGACAGCCGCACCTTGTTAAACAGCAACAATGGTCAGAACCACAGCGGGGACGCGCTCCTCCTCTCAGAGAACCATCACAACGCAAAGGACGTGATCTGTGGGAAGGTTCAGAACCCTCTCCACGTGCAGACCTACAACCACCCTCCATCTCCACCTTCTATGTTAACGTCCTCCCCCAGCTGCAGCAGCCCCCCCGCCGGGTACAGAGGCTGCTCCATGCTCCTCAGCCCCGGGTCCAGCAGCAGCCCCTCCGTCACCCGCTTCTCCAGCCGAGCCATCTTTGCTGTGTCCAGCAAGGCCAGCGTGAGTAGACTCCTGCAAGTCTGCATGCATGACACATGGACCCTCACTGAGACAGTCACCCTCCTCATGGGGTATCAAGGTTCTACTTTTTAATTTAAATTCATGCACTTTTTGTTTGGATCAGGACTTAAATTTTTGGTTGAAGCCTCTCTGCAAACTTCATGAGATGCGGTTGGAATTTCATTTTACACATCAGCCTTTAGAAATGTTGATCACTGGTTTCCTGTGAGTAAAGAGACAGTCTGACTTTTGGTGTTGGACTCCTTATACTACTTTATTCTGGCCAGTAGAGTCCTGGACTGACCACATGCTCAAAAACTCACCAAGATTTGTGCACACCTAGTACTAGGTCAAAATGAATTTTTGTTATCGAGAAGAACCTGTCCCAAAAAAATGACATCATGGCGGGCTAAAACATAGAAAAAAAAGAATGGGGTGAAGATCTTCATAGGGCTCAAAAAATGTTTCAAAATCCAATTTACAAAATGAAAACATGTCTGGTATGTCAAAACGAAGTTTTGAAAATATTTTTGGATGGCTCCACGGCTTAGCAGCCATTTTGTAGCGAGATATTAAATTTGGCGATTTTCAAATTTTTTCACAATATGAGAAAAAAAACTAACTTTTGTTTAAGCAATTTTCACAAAATTTCATACAACCTTCATCAGGTTGAGTCTACAACCACAACAGAGGTTTCGTTGACCTTTGACCTTGGGAAGGTCTTAAATATTCAATAAATAAATAAACAAAAATTCTCTTTACACTGTAAAAAGTGAAGCATTGGATCAATTAACAAAAACTCTGCAACTTGTTACATTTAAAAATATTAGTTTTTATCAAATTGCATTTTTAAGCTGCATAAACCATCAACTCAAAATTTAATTTGATGAAAACAAAAACATTTAAACATTATAAATTACAGAACTCATGTTTCACTCTTTTCAGTGTAGGCCCACCCACAAATTTAAACTCCTCCGAAGGATTTTGATCTATCGCCCCCTAACTCCTCGAAAATCATTGGGGAACTACTTAGAAAAAAATGTTGCTTTAAAAGTATAGATTTTTATCAGCATTAGCATCACTAGCTCAGAAAAGTGGCGTTCCCCTGGTACTCGCATATTTTTCACCTGAATATTGTGAAAATGTAATTGGTGAATTGTTGGTTTAAGCTGAACAAAACTTTATCAAATACAATATGAACATATTAAGAATGTGGGTGTGGTTAACAAAAATCTTCCGTTGCCAAGGAAATCTAAAAATTTACTTTTGTCAATTCTTCTAAAAGTTACATAGACTTGTTTGTCATCACCAGGTGACCAAAAAGTTAAATGGTTGCTATGGAGAGAAAGCAACAGAAAAGCCGCCGTTTTGGAAAACTATTATATTAAAATGAATGTCAAATGCAGCTCTGACTGAGGAGGTAGAGGCAGGAATGGAGAGTGAGGGGCGTGTTCCAGCTCAGCCTGTGAGCGCGGGTTAGAAGGGGGCTGCAAGGGTGGGATGGGGGGTATGCAACGCAGCTAAAAGCTTTATTATGTAATTGTCACTGGCACAACAAAATTTATATAGTGCTCTTTTGTTTGTGCATTTTTTAGTCATTAGATCAGAACTTACTAAGAATAAATGTATGGCTGAAAATGTAAAAATAAAACTTGCCTCAGTCATTAAAAACAAGAATATAGCATCTATGAGAGGACCTTATGGAGATGTGATCCTCAGTGAGAAGGCAGACAGAATGCTACTGAAGCTCTGCTGTAGATGCGTCACGCTGCCTGTCACCGCGGTTTCACAATAAACCTCCTCCAGGAGGCCTAGGTTTGATGAACTATGGGGTGCAACTGAAAAACCTCCTGGGTGTGAGGGTAGCATGGTTCTTTGGACCTGAGAGTCTCTGATACTTCAGTTCTGCTCAGGATCCAACTCAGTTTTTCTTCTGCATGAATAAACCTTAATTGGTTCTTGTGAAATTCTTTAAGTCTGTTATAAAAAGTGAGACTGCGAGAGCTCATTTTCCAGAACTTCTTTCTGGATGGTGAAGATGATTCAAAGCTGATGATGAAGTCTGGGGTTTCTCGTGGTAATGTGAGCTGGTGGTGACGGCTTGAGTCACTTTTACTGCTCAGTCTGTGGGTTTAAAGTTTTATTGCACATCGTGTGCTTCCCAATCCTCTGTTAGGACTGCGTTCTGTTGCTCGTTCCCTCCGCTCTCCTGCTTTGCTTTTAATGAGTCTTAAACGAGAATCTTCTGCCTCCTCTAGTAAATGAATCTCTGAACCCAGGTCTGGTTTTCTTGGCGGCTTTCTCCTCCAGCAAACACAGAAAATTCTCTCATCTTTGTAAATAGTTTGATTGCACGCCGTCTTCAATCACTTGCTGTTATTTTTTAAAGCATACAATCCTCAGGCGATGGAGAGCATTTGATTTCTGAGTCCTCTTTTCTGGAATTCATGATCTTTCAAGTGAAGGGAAAAGTTCACAACTCAGTTTATTTCATGAAAATTGTATTTATATAAAACCATATGAGGTGTTCATTGGCTTCCATTGACTTCTTTGAGTGAGTAAAACATCATTCCTCAACAAGTTTCTAAATTAAACACTGGGTGACTCATGCAGGAGGCGTGTCAGAAGAAGATAATTTGTCAGTAACACGTTTCTCTATTTCTCATATGCTGACAGAGTCCCAGCAAGTGGAGGTTAAGAGAGTTTTTGTATGAACAAAAACCAACAATAACTTCCATAATCCCGCATTAAAGCTGCACTGCTCCCCATGATGAAGTCATGGGGCAACAGCAGCTCTTCTGCCTCCACATGTTTGTTCTTGGCATCTTTACATTGTTGGGGAAAAGTAGAGTCTTCTAGATCAGATGTTACTTCCACTTGATGACATCATTAATAGTCGCTGGTCAGCTATGTTAGCGTGTAGCTTCTAGCGCTCTGACATACATAACATTGGTTTTATAGCTTTAAGAAGGTTTTGCTAAAACAAGAAGTCATTACTACCAGATGCCCCTACAAATGCCCCTACAATTGGAGGGGTAGGGACAAGCTGTAGGAGTAGGGGAAGAATTCAAATTTGGTCAAAACCATTGAATTTAAACGGAGAGAGTGTGCCGTCTCTTTGTCCAATAAGAATCTATGATGTCATGGAGGATCCAAAATGGCTGACAACATGGGAGCAACTGTCAACTAATACTAAATAGGAAAATGTGACATTTTTAAAATGATGAAGATCTTCAGTTAATAAACACTAGATCTTCCTTCAAGCCAACACACTGAAAAATCATCATGAAATGAACAAAAATCAAAGTAGAATCAGACAGAAGGGACCAACAGGAAGCTGAAGGTCTGAGAAGGTTGTTGGAAAGAAGATCATCAGCAAGCATTATCATTATTATTCAAAGTTTTCCAAAAAAAAACTCAGAAAAAACATGTGTTAAAAGGAAAACATTATGGCTCTTCATATCGGATTTGCAGCGACATGCAACACGTTACAAACGTTAAGTTTTGCTTTTTAGCAAAATACTGATTTTTTCTGCTTCAGAATCTGTTGATAATATGCTAATTGGGTAAAGAGTTTAATAGTTTTGGTAGTCGAATGAATGTTGACTTTTCGAATTAGATTCGAAAAGTGGGTATTAGATCATGGCATCAGGCTGATCTTAACGTTATGCAATAAAACACAAAAATCTATCGTCTTTTTCACCCATTGCATTAAAATCAGGAGCTTTTTCCCCTATTTTCAATATGAAATAGGATTTCCTCAAGCGTTTTGGAACTTACGCAGCTTGACAGGAAGAGTTTTTATTCAGACGCTTGGATAATGACATGTTTGACTTCGCTCAGGTCAGGATTCTTGAATGAAATCCATGCATCTGTAAGGCATGAGTCTGCATATTTACCATGCACATGTGCATACAACCACTTGTTTTAGACACTTCCCATGAAAAGAGGCTGTTCTAAAATAAGAACTATGATGCGGCTGCGATCGTTTGCATTCTGACACTTTTCATTTCATGCAAAATTCCATTTCTATTAAAATGGAAAAGGCCTTGAAGGTACTTTTCCAAAGAATAATGTAAATAGCTTAAGCAAAATACTAAAATGGTATTTATTGCCGCTTTGTTTAGCCTTGTGCTCACTTTTTAACAAACATGTTTTTATTTCTGTGATGGTTTGTGCTCTTATCTGGCTCTTCTCAGCGGTGGTAGATGCTAAAATACTCAGACTGCGTGAAGGTACTCGCACTCATTATGCAAATGTCTGTTCCTCGTGGATCTGTTATTACTGAACTATGTGAGGTGAGGAATGTTATCTGCTGTGAAATCATGTGGTCAGGGCAGAAACAGCACAAGAGCACCTTTGTTGCGCGGGGTCTCAGCTGTGGGAGATCCCCCGGTATTATCTCAACACTGCTTCACCAAATATCCCCCACCCACAAAGGTTTGCTGCGCCTTTCCGCCCCCCTACCAAATCCTGCTGGAAATCCTCGCAGTTTATTCCCTCTGACCATGTCAGGAAGAAATGAGGAAGTTCATAAACATATATTGCAGTTCTCTGTTCAAACAGGTCTGATAGGCAAAACACGCACACACTGCAGGCATTCATAACTGCACCAGTTCAACCAAATATGACTTTATAGGCGTGTGTCCTCCAGCCCACTCTCCAGCTGTTTTAGTGACCTGTCAAGCCTTCACGAGATGAACACACCTGCACACATAACTCACAGTCAGGGCGCACCTGTAGTACGTCAATGAGGTCGAGTTCACCTCACACCTGCAGCCCGGATCTGTGAGGGCCACGAACTCTAATAAATAAAAAAGGAACGTTCCTATTTATATTCTGCTTCCCATAGAAAGAGGTTTGATGCTTCAGGAGAAATTCTCTGAGGAAACATCTTAAATGAGAAATAATAAACCTGTTGACTCATTTTCACCTGCTGTTAAAATCCTAAAGATCTCAACAGTTTCGTTATATATACAGTATATATATTTTTTGTAGTTAAAGTGATTCAAGTTATAAACTGACCAATCAGATGTCTCAACTAAAGTAGGTGGAGCATACTGGCTCCCACGTTTGACTGATTTTGATTGGCTCACTTTTAAGGGTTAGGGGTGTGGTCTTCCAACAAGCTCACTCCTGATTGGGCTGAGTGGTTGCCATAGAAACTCAGACAGTCTCAGACCATGGCGACATCTGGCTCCAACATGGTGGTGCCCATATTGTACAAAAATTGAGACTGAATTGACTTCATTTGGTTGGAGCCGAAAGTAAGCCATTTTCTCATCAAATTCACTCCCCAGTTATCAAAAATATTCAATGGGTTTAAGTCAAGCCTGAAGTCCCAAGGCAAATAGTTAAAATTGATATTTTATTGTTCCAAATTTTCGCAAAACTCCTTTAAAAAGGTCATGTACGTTAAAAAATAAAAACATGCAAATGATGTTTATGAATTGCCAAAGCAAAAGCTTGTAAAGATACTTTAATTTTTAGAGCTGACAGTGACGTCCTGCAGCTAAAATATAAGAATCTTCAAATGTAAGTTGTCCACAAGTCATAAACCTTAGGTCTCAAGTCGCTGCACGAGCAACGGAAGCAACTAAAGTCTGAGCCTATCGCAGACTGGAACAGACTGACTGCCTAAAATGTTTTTGTTGAAGCAGCAAAACCCCAAACAGATGAAAAAAGTATTTTAATAGTCTACTTTTCCTTTTTTCTGCTTTTGTTCAGAAACTTTAAGTTTTTTTGTGTCCATTTAGACTTAAGCCATTGAGCAACATTTCCCATCAGACTCCACAGACTCAAACACTTTGATTTAATTTCAATGTTCTAAATAAACGTCACTAGTCCATTGACTGTATCAGAGAACTGGACTGAGTGAGTGTGATGTCACCCATAGAAAATTACTTGCTTCAGGTTCCAACCAAATTAAATCAATTCAGTTGCCAGTTTTCCACAATATGTCCGTCGCCTTCCATTTTACCTAAACTAAACCACATCCCAGCCAGCAAGACCAAGTGGACCCCATATGATTTAAAAGTGGACAGAAATGTGGGCCACGAATGGGTTTGTCCACATTGGCTTGAGTGGGCACTTAGTGGGTAGCTCGCTACAACGGAGCTCGCTAGCTTAATACATAGGAGCTCGCTAGCTTAATACATAGGAGCTCGCTAGCATGGTACAGCAGACCTCGCTAGCTTGCTACAGTGAAGCTTGCTAGGATGCTACAGTGGAGCTCGCTAGCTCTCTACAGATGAGCTTGCCAACTCAATACAGCAGAGCTTGCAAGTACGCTACGCTAGCGTAGCGAGCCAACCCACTGAGTGCCCACTTGAGCCAATGTGGGCAAACATAGATGGGCCACCACAGAAACTGTGGACAAACCCATCTGGGGCCCACATGTTCTGCCCACTTTTAAACCATATGCTGCCCACTTGACTTTGCTGGCTGGGATTATAAGTGACATTATGAAACATCACACTTCTTATCTGAATGTAAAATACTCAGTAATACATTTTACCTTTAGATTTTCCACAGGTACTAAAAAAAAGTAAAATAAAAGTAATACACATAGAAGGACCAGTAATACAATACATTTCTAAGAGCAATATTTTTATAAGAGATTGCTTTTCACTTGTAATCTGTAATGTTTGGAAGTAATTCTGTAATATTTGATTAGCTGTATCTCTTTTTGAGTCCATTTGATCAATTAAAAATTGGATTAAAAAAATCATATTTTCATCTGGATTCCTTTTCTCCTAAAATGGCTTCTGAACCAGATGTTCTTTTATTTTGAAGGAGTTATCTGGGGAAAAAAATTGGGAATAAAAATATAGGTTCTGTTAAAAACAACTAATCTACGTGATTTGCCTTTTTTTTCTAAAGCAGTGTTGTCATGCCAACTCAAACCCGCACATAAACACTTGTACAAAGTTTTAACTATCAGTTACTGTTCAAACAGCCAACATCTTTATTTTAGGATCTTATGCATCACTGAGAGTCACTGAAGTGTAGAGATTTTAGATAAACCAGTAGAGATTAGCAGCTTCACTGGCGAGAAGCTCTGAGGAAAACAATCTTCGGAATCTCTGGAACAATAATGTAAAAATGTTTTCTTTAATGATCGTATTTCCTTATTTATGGCTTCAATCCATTTCCTTGAATTAACAGATCTTTTCTTATGGTGTATGGAGATTAATCTATGTTGGTGTCAGTCGGATCTATAACATTTTCGGTGAAGTTTGAAACCAATTTCTCAAGTTTAATTATATTTTTCTTTAACGAGTGATGAAAGTCTCTTTATGTGAAGTCGGTGCAGTTTTTAGATCTGATAGACTTTACCTTCCAAAATTAACAACATCTGCTAGATATGATGATATAGACTCTATAAGATAAGGAACTCCAATTAAATCTTTTTAAACACTGACTCGCAACTCCACATAAATCCATGTGAAACATTTCATTTTCCAACATAGAAATATATTTCCTGCAGTTTACTCTTTTTCTTCTTTTTCGATTTTCTAAAAAATAACTAATTTAATATCCATCAAATCATTAACCTTTCAATTCAAAATTAAACACATTGAGCTGCAAACATGATAAGGAAAGTTCTTTAAATGCTACACCAGCTACAGCTACAGCAAAACAATCTCTGCTGCCACCTAGTGTTCAGGCTTGTGTTGACAGAAAAACAATGCAAGTAGTTTCCGAAGGACTATAATCAATGTTGTTTGAATGATGCTGTTGCCACTTAAATGCCAATATTTACAGACATAATTAACCAAAACATTATTTGTTGTTATTAGGTTCTACTCAAACCAAGCAACTTAAAAAAAAAAAAAAAAATCTGTAAATTATCCAAAAAATCCGTGACGATATATACAGTTTAGTCCTTTTGTGTGTACTTCCTGTTTGGAACGTCAGAGGGGAGGGGTCACTCATTCCAGTTCTCATGTACAGGCAATTGTCAATACTTTTTCTATTTAGAGGCTCACTAATTTGTCACATGACAAATGCTTTACTTTCTTTTTTGGAAACTCACTTTCATTTTTCTTCCCAACCCCACCCCTGCCGCCTCAGATCACGCCGCTTCACTGCATTTGACTCAACGCATTCCTTTGGTGTGGGATAATTAGCTGATTAGTGGAGGCGGATCATCGGGGCGTCTACGACCCCACAGGAAGAATAGGTGAACTGGGTTTACTGCTCAACCCCCCCCAGTCATTTATTTGTTCATAACAGATTATTTGTTAACCATCATGTTATAGTGAAGTCTGGGATTTTACTAAACAAGACAAAACTAAAACTAGGGATGGCATTTGCTGCTAAAGCTGCACAAAAATATAATTTTAGTAATCATTTGGGATGTTTTGTGCCATTTTTAATCCATTTAGGAAAAGTTTGTCATGATGAGCGATGTGCCACAATAAGTGACTTTAAAGTCTTTAAATAAAAAAATTAAAAAAAACAGGCAACAATCAGAAGAAAGGCGATCCCGTTTGGAGAAACATCTGCACCACACACTACACTTTACTTGTCTCAAAGGAGCTGAAACCTTACACACCTCTGATTTGACCGTAAAATCCCGTCTGTTTTCACGTCTCATGAGCCGTTAGATGATCTAGCTTTTCAGTGTGTGTTGGTACAAATTTCCACTCTGGAACTGCTTTCAGCTCCGTCTTCCAGTAACATTACACAACTCCAGCCTGATGTTATCTCCGCCTTATCTCTACACAAAGGCTTGCGCGTTTGAACAGCAACCATTGCAGCCTGCTCTGTTTTGGTTTTGTCACAGTGTGAGATCAGGCTGATGGAAACGTCCTATGGTGAGGGCTCGTACATGAAAACTGAAGCCTGTTAGTCCCTCTTTTAGTAATGAGTCATGGAGAAGGGTAATCTACGAAAGGGGGCTTGGAGTGTTCGCACAAACACAACAGGCTTTTCCATCCGCGTGAACGTGCTGACAACATCACTTTTTCATTCTCAAGCAGTAAAGACTCATTAAATCCCTGATGGGGATCAGAAATATTTCTTAATTTCTCCAAGTTCTGCAAATTTGATTAATCTTGATGGTTTTGTTTTGGTTCATTTAAAGAGCAAATAAGCTGTGTAGCTTTCATACCTCAAGGGCAGTTGCCCATATTGTTACTGAAGCCCAGAACTTATCTGACTCCATGAGTCCTGGATACATGTTAGAAAAAGCTTAACAGGTTTGGAAACGTATCTAGAAAGGACCAAGAAAGGACTAAAACTGGCATCAAAAGACAAATGTGACCAGGCTCAGATGTCAGAATGATCCACAGTCAGTTGATGAGTCAAAATAAACAAATAAATAAAATGTTCTTAATGCAGGAATACCTTTGGAAGAATGCTAAACACAATGGTATGATCCCATAGCAGCATTTTTGATTCCTGACTTTTATTACCTTTGCTGATTATTAAATATATGTGTGTAAGTTAACTGGAACTATGTTTAGATTCTAATAGAAAATGGTTAGAAACTTTTTTTTTACTCGAAATTCCCTGTTTTATTTAATTTATTATTTAAAATTGGCGCACAGGAAAAGAAAATGGAGCTGAAACTGAAGTGCTGCTTATTTGTAAGACAGTGATCTTTAGGTTGTCCTCACTGTCCGTGCTCATTCTCTAGAATTAAACTCCAGACTGAAACTCCAGACTATAACCTCAGATTGGACTTCCAGACAGAGTCTCCCAACTGAACCTCCAGACTGGAGCACCAGGCTGAGTCTTCAGACTCGACCCCCAGTCTCAGACTGGAGCCCCTGACTTGATCTCCAGACTGGATCCCCATACTATAGGCTCAGACTGAGTCTCCAATCTGGACTCCCAGACAGGACTCCCAGTCTGTCAAGTTTAAATATGTGTGATAACAGAGACTATCCTTCAGCATAATTCTGTTCTCACTTATCTTCTTTCTATGGTACCCCCCTCACTAGGAAAAGTATACAGATACCAGCTAGACCTTAAGACTAGACTTGTGGCACAAACCTCACTGCTTCAAACACACTTTCACATTAACATACAGGCTAGTTTTGAATTAAACTTCAATTTTAACAAAGCTTAAATTCATTTGTTTTTTTTTTAACTCATATTGGATCATTTTCATGCTGCTACTGTGTCTGTAGCCGCGTTTCCATTACACATATGCACACAACTTGAATGTTGAAAAAACACAATTTTGTAATTACACTGTTTCCAGTAAATTATAATTATTTGAATGAACACAAATCAGCTTAAGTGATAAGTCGTTCAAATTTCTACCACGGCACTAGAGCTCATCATCATCTATCAAAGGAGACGTCGGCGTCTTATTCAGGCCATGGAGGGACAAGCTACGCGAAAGCAGCTATGGATGACGTGATTTTGGGAAATTGTGAAGGATGATTTTACAGAGGAGCTGTGGATGTGCTAAACTTAATTTTGATGAGCTGTGTGATGCTGTTGGATCTCTTGTAGCACCCGCTGAGCAGCACCTTGCTGAGAATGGTATTCGGTTGTCTGTCACATGACTCATTTAATTCTAAAAAAGTGCTTCCAGTACAGTTAGAAATATGTCTCAAAAACTACTTTTTTTGAGTTGTTTCAAAATTGTTGTGTTTCCAAAAGGCAAATTTATTATCACAAATAATTCATGAAGTTTTATAGTCAGTGGAAATGTAGCTAGTGTGTGGTTTAGTGAATTAGCTATGATATAAAGTAGTTAAAATTATTTCACCGAAGATGCTAAAAATATTTAACAAGAATAAAATAAAAAAGATAATCAAATAAAGTACCAAAAAATACAATAAAATGACCACTTATTTGTCCCACATTGAGAAAATTCCCAAAGAAATGCAATTATATGAGTGAGTGAGTGTGTGTGTTCCATGTGTGTTTTATGTGTGCCCATGTGTTTTATGTGGGTATGTTTGTTGTGTGTGTATGCGTTTGTGTAGATATGTATGTGTGTGTTTGTACCGGGGCTTTAGTAGAACTATGCAGCCACTCCCTGACTCCCCCTGGTTCTCCTAATGACTTCCAGACAAAGGGCTGTGTGAAACGTGTTCATGGTTGCTGTGACCATCAACCTGGCTGCCCTGTGGAAGGAGGCGGCCTTCCTGGCAGTCGTCTTCTGAGGCTTAGTGATTGTAACTTCACTCCTCGACTGCGTCAGCTGGCTCTACCGTGGGAACACTCAGCGCGCTTCAGCTGCAGGGTTCTGGATCCGTGCCCTCAGGGTACTTTGTGGATCAGTTTTAGGGGAGGCTGGCACAGATGGAAGAAGGGGAGATTCTCTCTGACCTCATGGGACGGATTCAGGCTCCGATTGGATGTTTAGACGCACGTCAAACATTCTGTCAGTCACTGCAGAGGAAGCTTGTTGATGGAGGATGGGCTTTGATAACATGGAAAGTTCTCCTGCTGGGTTGGAAAGTCAAGTGATTTCACAAAGCAAACACAAGAAACGCTCATGGAGGTGCCAACAGAAACACTAAAGTCACTCCGTTTTCCAAAACTCATCACAACAGTCACCGAAAATTGATGAAAAAAGTTACTATAATAGAAATCATGTGAAATCTCACACCTCTGAGGTCAATGCTGGGATTTACACAATTTCAGCTAAAGAAAATCCAGACTCAGTGAGATAATCAGGATTTCTCTGCTGCGTTGTGGTAGTTTGATGAGACCTGATGGCCTTCATGAGTCAGGAGATCTGCAGATTTTCAGTCTCTGACATTAGGCTTTCAAATTTTGTGGACTGTACAAGGAAAAATAAGGATTAATCTTTGGATAAATAAGGAGGATAAATAAATAAAGGTTGATCAAGATAAACTTACCAGACACAACAATGGTACGTTCCATTTTTATGATGTAGCTTGAGGTGGCCATACAACCGTCTAGGGAGCAATCCCTCCACAGACCCAGACAACCCAATAACCTGCAGCAGCCATACAGGTCAACCCCCCGTACTTACACATTCCCAACTCGTCATATATGAACATATGGTTAGTTATGTAAATCTGATTATCCTAAGTCACATAATGATAAGGATCTTAATGACATCATTGTGGCTCATTCATTCTACTTTAATCGAAAACCCAGAAAAAACAACTTTATTGTGATGTGAGTTTTTGATGCCAGCTTGATGAGGGAAATTTAAAAATGTGAAAACACTTTGAGGTCAGACGGCTGAAGCTGATTATTTTTACAGCAAATGTTTGTCTGTATGAACAGTCTTTCCTCATTCTGTGTGACCACTGAATGATTTTACACATTTCCTGCTCTTGCTCTCTAATTTTGCATTTATTTTTATTTTTTATAGGTTTTCACTCATAAGTAACACACTGGCAGAGAATTTTCAAGGCAGTTTTTTGTATTCACAAACAGCATTTAAAAATGAAAAAGATGATGTGTGGAAAAGCAGAAAATGTAGGTTTTTAAGAGCTTTTGTCTGCACAAAATGTAATGAGAGTAAAGTGGACCAAACATGTTTATGATCTGAAGATTTTTGCATGAAAACCTTGAAAGAGTTCATTTGTGAGGATTGTTGGAAAATTCCTTCTGTCTTTTAACTCACCGAAGTTCACAAATTTACATTTGAAGAAGCTTCTAACGGGAAGTTTGTTCTGAGCATAAATGACATGACATCAGTTTAATGACTGACCTTTAGCTCCATTAAGGCCTGATTGGTGGTTGGAATAAAGCCTGAAAAAACAAATTCATTCTAAGTGTTATAAATCTAATGAAAACTAGCGGCTGGATGGCTCAGTCGACTGTGTGTAGCACTGACACATGGGAAACCAGGGCATGCTTCCCAGGCGCCGTGATGAGCTTAATACACTGCAGGTCCTCAAGTAACGCTATTTCCTAACTATGTAGCCCATGGGATGTCCAAACCTTTTGCAAAGAGAACCAGAGTTGGTGAGGTGAATATTTGTCAGGGGCAACCATTCTGCCTGAAAATACATGTGCTAAGTACCATAACAGAAACGTATAATTTAAATATTTAGTAGGTACCATGTAAAAACCCAGTGGGTACAGCATAAAAACCCAGTACATACTGTAAAAATACCCATTGGGTACCACAAAAGTATGAAACAAGTAGAATCACTAAAATACCCCTACAAAGCAATAGTACCACAAAAGTACAATACAACATAAATACACTATCATACCAAGTATCACATAAGAACGACCCAAATAGTACCTTATGAATACATAGCAAATACCATATAAAATAGCCAGTACGTACAACAAAATGTTGTAAATATTTCTTGAATGCTCATTAAAGACCCACACCAATGAAAGTTGTGTTTTTTATGCTTTTAACCAAAACTGAGTTTCTGATTATTTTTTTATTCAAATTGTGGTGAATTAGCAGCACGGAATAAAATGCTTGTTTAAAAAGCTTGTAGTTTTTACGTACAAACTACAGCTGATGAGCCACAACATTTCTGCTCCACTTCATTCTGTCGCATCCATTTGTAGACAAATAGATCCATGTACGACTCTGTTTGCTTCATTTGAGTTGGAATCTTGAGATTTTGAGGGAATGTAAGATGGCAGGAAACAGTGTGAACAAAGGGATCATGGGAAATCAGTGCAGGCTGACTTCCGCACCAACAGTCCCGCCCACAACTCAGAGGTGAATTTCTGATGTACTACAGCCACTCTGCAGAAACTATGGCCAAGAAAACAACACAAGTTTTTGGATTTTGGCTAAAAATTGCATAATTTTAATTAAAAGACAATTGGGAACTATTTGAAAATAGATCAAAATATGACCAGATTGAGATTTGAAGTACTGTGCTGTAAAATAAAGCGCTATCAAAAGTTTAAAGCAACACACACAAATACAATTATACACACAAACGCACCCACAGACATTTTGCTGCTGCATTTACTCAGTTTATCTCCATTTCTTTGCTGCATTAATGACGACAGTCATTTCTGAGGTGAGGTCTTCAGCAAGACCTTTAAGAAGAAAGAAGAAAATTTAAAGAGCTGTAGATCACAAAGAATCCTACGTCCATCCTAATACAGAATTCTGATGAATATGAGTTTGGGGCGGAACAGTAGGGAGGAGCTTCATCTCTGCGTTGGTGTTAATTTGTTTTCATGCTCTCTGGATATGAAATATCAGCGACCTATGTGTGTGTGTTGGCTGCTAAATTCAGAGCTGACCTCAGAGAGGAGCTCTGCCGTTGATGCTTCTTGAACATTCTCTGACCCCAAATACTGACGAATGACTTTATCAGTGACACACCAAAGAGATGCTGTTTCTATTTACTGCCCCTGATAAACATCATGGAGGAGACATTGGTAGAATGTTCTGCCAGCAAGTAGAACTTGGAGATGCTGTTGTCACATCTCAAACCAGAAGTGATCATCTGACGGTGAAGATGCCGACAAATTCTCTTTGACTCCTCCTCCTGCTGTTTTCACGTCTGCTATATGAAGCAGTTTGTTGAGCGCAGTGTCTTCTGCAGGAACCCCTCATTAACTATGTCAGCGCTGCACACGCACAGATGTATATGCAGAATCCTCGCACATGTGACCCCCCCACAGCATTCCTGGATGGTGAGATCAGTCAAACACACATTTACAGTCCCAGCAGTTTCCTCAAGTGAGCACAGCGTGGAGCGTGTGCACACGTGTGAAGTGCCGATCCTGTGGTGACTGTTTGATTCTCAAAACATTCATCTCTTCCTGACAGAACATTCAGACGACAAAGGCATGTGGAAGATAAAGAGCCTCCAAATGATTTGTTTAAGACTATGATTTTCCTTTGAGAAGTTTTTCATTATTCTGACCTCTGACTAAAATTTAAAACACTAACATTTTTTGGGTTTCCTGTGCTTGTAGCATGTGAGGACGTGCTGTTTTTTGGGTGTCCAGCACTGGAAACTGATAAGAAAGCGATTGCTTGTGAAAATGTGCTCAGCTGTCGCTGTTGACCTCGGTGCCGCAGTCATTAGGCTCGGTGGAAAAACGGCTGCTCGGATCACAGCCTGCGTGGTGTGCAGAGAGGCCGTGGCATCTCCTCCGGATGCGATTAGCTGTCCCCTGAGGCTGATTGCATCCAGTTGGAGGAAAGGAAGCCTCTGCCGCGAGCTCATGCCGACCACAGAGACAGGAAAGAGATGGGGCAACAGAAATAACGAAACATGAGCCAGGGACACTGATGGTGTGACAGGAACATGTGAACCTCACGAGCTCTCAGAACTGGATGGAGTTCTGGAAAGTCTCTCCTCTCTGAGACACTTGGTGACAGAAGTTTCTCCTTTAAAGACGTAAGATCTTATCAGGAAGGAGAAGCAAACAAACAGCTTAACTTAAAGATGCTGCTGTCATCAGGTAGACTCCGTTAACTTTATAAGACACATGCTTCAAAGTAAAGGCCCGGGGGCCAGATCCGGTCCTCCTGTAATTAAATCCGGCCCTCCAGATCATTTTATTTTAGTTGTTTTTAATGGCCTGATGTTTTCTTGTGCTTATTTTTAACTTGCAAAATTTTGACAAAATATACTTTTATGGAGAGTAAAATATTCAAAGTTATTTAAGGTTTAAATTTATTTATTCTAGAATAATATTCCTGCATTTTCCTATTCATAGTTTAGTTTTAGTGTGTTCAATAAATGTCTATCCTGTTCGGCCCAAACTAAGGTGTGTTTTAGATTTTGGCCCCCTTTTGACTCCCCTGTTATAAGAGAACTGGACTGAGTTAGTGTGACGTCATAGAAAATTGTTTACTTTCGGCTCGAATCAAATCCTTTTTATTCAATTGCCATTTTTTAGCGATGTTGGAGCCAGCTAACGTCAGTGAGAGGTTATAGGTGTGAATCAGTGTAAGTTTCTATGGCAACCACTCTCACCAACCAGGAGTGAGCTTGTTAGAAAGCCACACCCCTACCACTTGAAAGCTACACAAAATCTGACAAACGTTTTGAGCATTGGATGTGAGGGCCAGCAAGCTCCACCTACTTTTAATGAAGCATCTGATTGGTCAGTTTGAAACTTAAAAAACTTGAACTACAGAAAAAATATAATAAAAAAGCAGATTATCAAGAATGTGTTAAAGAAACGGTAACAGAGCTAGAATGGTTTTTCTGAGAAAAATTGAATGATTAGAATATCTATTATAGAAGTCTATTGGATTTTGGTTTCTTGGAGCCAGTGGGGACTTCCTGTTTGGAACTTCAGGGGGGAGGAGTCACTCAGTTCAGTTGTCATACACTGTTGACAATGAAACACCACAAGCCCAGTTCAGAAAAGCTCATATTGTGGTTTAAAGTTTAATTCATACACCTATCTTTCTGTGTGTGATCCAGATCCAACTTTTTGACATTTCACCGAGTCAAGATAGAATTTGGTTCAAGAGAAGTGCTGTTTCAGCCTTTCCAGATTCCACTGGTTTAAATAATAAATTTACCACTGTGACAAAAACTGCTCTCCTTTTTGTCTACACATATGTTCTTGTGTGGTTTTTCTAGAATCAACAGTTCCTTTAAATTCATTTTTACGTCTGTCTTTCAGAGTTCTGAGCGAGACGAGCCGATAGACATCGATCAGGTTCCAGCACAACAGAACGGACACTCTGCCATGGGTACGTCACTTCTTGGTGCTCTTACAGTTTTAGATCATATAGTAACATGTTTATATCTCCAGTTTCTCTGAAGCAACATTGTAAAATCTTAATAAACCTCAAGGTAACAACCTTAAATTCTCCACATTTTTAGAACAAAATTATTGCACTAACAAACAGAAAGGACTGCATACGTTTTCAGACTTATTTCCTTCAGCCAAAATAAGGGAGAACTTTTAAAACAAAGATTTTCTTTACTGGTGGGAACATGTCAGGGTAAACTGAATAAGAATCATGGTGGGGTTTCCATTCTCCTGTCTGATAACCACACGGTCCATAAGAACCATCATGGAGATATTTTCCGTTCTCCGTCTTCTTTATCAGTTTTCAGGACTTCAGTATATCAGCACTTCTGTTGATACAAGAGGAAGCAATCAAAATTTAAGTTAGGGTTTTAAGAAATTTGAACTGGATAATAAAAAACTAAGATCAAAAGCTTTCTCGTTTGTTCTCATTTTTCTGTCTTCTTGTTGTCAGACATGTTTTTAACCTTTATTTTACCAGGAAGTTCCACTGAAATGAGATGAGATATCTTTTTCAAGGGAGACCTGCCCACACTAACACTGACTTTCAATGTCAATTTAGAAAAAAGGAATGAAGTCTAAAAGTTTCCTAAAATTTAGAGAGAATTGTAGAATCCATCCTTCATCATCGTTCTTTTTCTTGGAAAAATGTGTTTTATTATTGTTCTTTTTTCAGTGTTGGGGAAGGTGTCTCCTCCCTCCAACTCTGTGCACGAACACGTCGCACAGGTTGCCACGCGGATGCCCCACCTTCCCATCACAGCTACAACCAAGACTGCAGAGGTTAAGTCTTCTCCGAGCAGTCCTCCTGGACTTCTGTCCTCTCCAGGTTCTGACCTTTCCCCTACGGGTCAGTCAAGTCCCAGCAGCCCCCAAAGCCAGCCCATAGAGGATGCTTCAGCTCAAGCAGGTTCTCAAATATGAGAATAGAACTTGTTTTGTTACAAACTTGCTGGTTTTGTCGTTCTGCTAAACCTCCCTGTCTCTTCCTGACGTCAGTGCCGTCTGTGAAGACTTGGACTCCGACGACCTCCAGAACTCTGGGATCTCCATGTGTCCAGAGTGAGTCAGAAAGTTTCTCTGAATGTGGCCACAGATTCCTGTCCCAAAGCAGAAAAATGTTTTGTTGATGTGATTTTCTATTTCTATTTCTCTTTAGCGGACAAATCCCTTTCAGCTCCAGCTAAAACCGTGGCTTCTTCAGGACCACGGGACACGTGAGTGCATGGTCGTGAATGCCGTCAATGGCACACAACATGTCGTTTGCTCCCCATGACTCATCTTTGTACTGCAGAGATGATGGGGTCAGCGATGACAGGACCTTCAGCCATCTTGGAGAGAGGAGGAGGGATCTGGTGAGGTCCCAGACCATTCCCCGCAGCGCCGGCGCTCAGGCTCGCCGGTCCATCTTTGAAAGGTTGAGCTCTGGGACCAGCAATGGGTAAATAAACATGACCGGAGCATTTCATCTACTTGTAAGACCTCCTCTTTATCTCGTTTTTTCTTGTCTTGAGAACCCCAAAGCCAGCCAGCCTGAAGCGCTCTCAGAGTTTTGCTGTGTCCAGCGCCAGCACCATCAAACAGATTCTTCTTGAATGGTGTCGGTCCAAAACCATCGGCTACCAGGTAAGACTATGGTCACATATTCTAAAATGTAAAATTCAGTAGATGGCCCACAGAGGTTTTAAGAAAAAGTTTAATTGTATGGTAACCGGACAATTTTTTGACATCGGTCAGTGGTCACCCGGGCACATTTGGAGGTCTTGGGGTGGCAGTAGTGTAATAATTGACTGATGGGAGGATCTCCAAGGTCCCCAAAATCATCTGATGATTGGCTAAATTCAGACTGCCACCCTCTGCCCCTATGCTGCCGTTCCAATGCCACAGTCTGATTGTCAGAAATGTTACAGTAGTACTGAGTGAGTGCTGCTGAAATGGGCTGGGAGCCCGGTGATGACCAGATGACGATCCCGACGACTGTGGGCCCAAATGGGGAGATGGGATTGATGATGCACAATACTCGTTATGGCGTTGATAGTACCATAGTGACTCTGAGACCTATGTATTGACGAGTTTATACTGAGAAGAGTATGAAGAAGACAGAACATTGTATTTTCTTGGGAGGCCTCTGTAAAAAAAAAAAAAAAAAAGACAAAATTATAATGTGAGTTGCGAATGACCAGTGGTGCAGAATGTCCCGCTCTTCATATACCCCTGGGCTGCTGGGGGCTGCTGGTATTTGTATGGGCATTCAGTTGTCATATACAGTCAATAGTCAACCGTCTAATGTCTGTCTCCTTAAAGAGACATTTACATATCGTCCGATTAGAGCCGCTGGGGGCTGTCAATCCAGCTGCCACTGGCCTGTGGTGGCCCAGCTGTCGCCAGCTGCTGTTGTCAACATTCACTACCACACCAACGATTTTCAAAACAGTTAGGCGGGACTTGAAATCCTTAAGATTCTGCCGATGCCTCCCCATCGCACAGTGGCTGTGCGATGGAACAGAAACTACTGGATGGAACAGTAGAACTGAACATCAAAAACAATCCATAAATGTTGGGCTCACATGGCTTCTAGAAAGGAATTTTCCAGGTTTGTACCAAATTTGATCAACACCTGAAAAAAAATCATGAAGGTTTTTCAACTGTCCATTGTCTTTCAAGTTTCTGTTTCAGACTCCAATTAACAATGGAGCTGGTTACTTTGATATTTCAGACCAATCGTAGATTTTATGGTACAACCACCAAATTTGGCATGGATGTTCCTTAGGATCCCCCCTTGCAGAAAAGCACATTAACCACCAGAGAAGTCCAAAATGCAAATCATGTATAAAGATGTCGGCCAAACACTCAATTGGTACAAAAATGTTTAATGTCTGTTTGTGCACATACTGCAGTCTTTACACTTGAGGGGTTCCTACAGAATACTATATACACTATATATAAGATATATATTTTTTAAATCTTGGATTTTCTCATGGCTAAAGTTGTTTTCTGAAAGAGGGGATCCTAAAGTACATCCATACCAAATTTGGTGCTTGTAGCATCAAATGCAAACCTGCTCCACTAAAAATGATCAGCAGTATGAGGTTATTGTTTGCATATGGAAAAACAATGGATGCTTAGAACTATTTTAGATTCCACTCCTGAGCCATAAAAATGAACCCCTGATGAAATCAAAATATCTCAGAGAAAAAGTATTTCTGTGTTTTAAGAGTCCACAGCAGTCAGGAGGAGGATCCTCATGAGCCCTCCTGTAGCTTTCAGTTAACAGCATCAGCAGGAGACAGCTGTCCCACTTTGTTTGACCTTGAACTGAATTACAGACGTCTGTCAAAATGCAATTGAGAATAAAATTCAAACTTGTTATATCTTTACTTTAGACTTAGTCTGAACTGCAGGTGAAAAATGATCAAACGTGTAAGGAATTATTGGGCATTTAAAAATATTTTGCTCCTATTGTTGTAAACTTTCGGTATGTGGATAGTCTTAATATTAAAAACAAAAACTATAATAAAGCATATTTTTGATCCTTTCATTAGTAATGGTCTTCCACTCTGCTATTCTCATTTGCCACCCTACCAAAGCCTTTGCCCCCCTCCTACCCCCCGCATATAAAAGGCTCCATCTCTGCCACTGGTTCACTCACAGTTGCGTCCGTCATTTTTTAAATATGTGTAGTTGTTAGGGTGCTTGTTAAAATGTGAGTGTGCACACTGGTGTGAGGAGGTGTAGTTTGAGAACACACCTCTTTGCTGCGCTCCTGCACTGGTTCCTGCACTGCAGCCTGCCAGCCGCTCCATGTGGAGTGAATTATGCTCCAGTAAGCATGGCAAAGTCAAGGCTCTTAAAACACGCAGCAACAACACAAGCAAGTCAAAGAAATGTTTATTTGACCACTTGACATGTTGAATTCCATTCAAGGCAGAAGAAAGCAGAGTCTGGAGATGACATGGTTTCAAAAACACGCGTCATTATGATGAGTGAGAGCAGGAAAGCGGGTGAGAAGTCTGTTTTACCCATCATCTGAACACATGTGAGGAGATGACCTCATGAGATTACAAACAGCAGATTGGATTTCTGGTTCCTCCGTATGTCAGCTCCTCCATATTGTTTTGGTGCAGAAGCTTGCACTCTTCATCAGGTTTTTCTCTGTTTATCTGCAGAACATCGACATCCAGAACTTCTCCTCCAGTTGGAGTAACGGGATGGCGTTCTGCGCTCTGGTTCACTCCTTCTTCCCTGCAGAGTTTGACTACAACTCTCTGTCTCCCGCCAACCGCAGGCACAACTTTGAGCTGGCCTTTGCAACTGCAGAGTGAGTAATCGACACAATAAAAATGGAAAAAGGACGTTTTTCCCAATGTCTACAACTGAAAAAGTTATTAACTCCAGTTCTAATGCAGTGGATTTTTTGGCATTTATTTAATAAAAAATAATTGGGAGGTTTTATTCTTGAGCTGATAATGACAAATAAATCATAGATTAACAAGAACCCCATTGATTCAAAAGAGCTCTTATAATCTGCAGCAAAGCATGTTCTCCTCTTTTAAGCTTCTGCCGTCTTAATCATTTTGCACCGATTTTACTTTACCCCTCTTTTTTTAAAAACTTATCCTGTCTAGCAGCTGAGCAAACACACAAGAGCCGAAGGCCTCTTTTGTTGGACATATTTTACTGTTACAAAAGAGGGTTAGTGTGTTATTTTTTAATTGCGTTAATCTAATTTTTAATTTATAACTATTTTTTAGATGAACTGAAAACACCTCTTACATTGCTCCCAGAGCATGTCTTGGTGTCTGCGTATTGACGCAGTGGTGCGCTTAGCTGCTGTGACATCATCAATGTAAGACTACAGAACCAGATAATATATGCTGTCTATGACAGAACTGCGCAAACAAGTCCACAACACCACAGCTCTTATCTATTATGGAAGGGATAAAGCCAGACGAGGTGTTCACTGTCATAAATGAATGGAGTCCGTGGAGGGTTGATCACATGGGACAGTCAACTGTAGAATAACGCATGTCAACATATGTATTATGGTATTACTGAGAAGTTTGGGGGCAATATTTTTTAGATTGCTAAGGAAAGGCTTTCCTACAGTTTTTATGTGTTAAATTAGAGTTCTCTGGACCTATTTTGTTATTTCTATGTTGTTTGAGATTGAAAAAAAATACCTGTTGTTGGTGTAAAAGTAAAGGTTTGAAGTTTGCTATATTAGGAACTCTTCATAAAGCCAGTTTTTTAGTTGTAATTTGATCTTTTCCAGAAATGTATATGAAAATATCTCAAAATCTGGCTTTTTATGGCAAATATGAAGTTGTGATTAAAATAAATTATTTAGATTAATTAATTACAGGTCACGATTAATTAATCGCACAAAAATGAATTGCATGACAGCATTATGGAAACCCGTTTTGCATTTAAGGCTAAACTTTTCTCATATTAATTATGTCAGAGACGAGGGATAAGGATACAAAAACAGCGGATTAAAGATTTTGGAGGAATTTAGAAAAACAAAGTAACAAGCTGCTAGAAACTTGTCATTACTGTCAGGTGTAGATGTTGGTTAAGAGGGCGGGGCCCGTCCACAGACACACTCAAATGTTAAAAACATACCTGCTGGCTTCAAAAATCTTCCCACATGCACATACCTACAGTAAAACACATGTAAAGCATACTATTCCGTCAAACATTTGTGCAAATCTGAGCTGACACCTGTGCTCAGGTGAGTGTTCTACTGTGGTTTATGATGGAATGTAAAAAGAAGGGGAGTGCCCGTTTACCCCCACACCAAGACCCCCACTAATGGTAGCGGCAGCCAGGACACCCCAGACACCCACACGGGATAGCAGATCAAGGGAACATGCCCAACCCAACGACCACCCTGACCAGGGCCAAAGGACCGCCTACGTGGGCCCAAGTTTTTGTTTTCACTCTTAGCTGTTCCAAGAAAAAAAATGCCGCAA
>NC_050524.1:20816046-20820941 GCF_002922805.2 Oryzias melastigma | reverse complement strand
CGGGATAGCAGATCAAGCGAACATGCCCAACCCAACGACCACCCTGACCAGGGCCAAAGGACCGCCACATGGGCCCAAGTTTTTGTTTTCACTCTTAGCTGTTTCAAGATTTAATGAATAATACTAACCTGTATGGAGCTTCATTGTTAAACTAGGTCTCCATATTTGCTAGCCATCAAACCATCACACCTCCACCACCATGCCTTAACAGATGGTATGAGTGGATTGTGTTGATCTGGCGATCACTTTTGTGATATCTGCAGAGCTCTTAGGGCTTGTCCAGATGGAGTCATGTCACCCTCGGTTTATGTTCTTTTCAAACTGAATAAGCTTTAGTTTGAGGTAACCATCAGAACCAAACTGTTACCGCTTCAGGCCGCTGTTTATTTAATTACCTGGTCACACATGTTAAATCCGGTCTGTGTGCACCTTTCTTGACGTGTTTCTCCAAACACGTCTGACCTTCAGCTGAATCTGCTGACATGTTTACTTGTGGGAAAATGAGTTTTCCTGTTAGATGATGGATTTTAATGTGTGGAAATGGTTTCCAACTTTCAGAGCCGTTTCTCAGAGATGGTTGCTGATAAGGTTGGATTTTGACAGTAGAGTGCCCCCCACCCAAATACTTCAGAGCAGAACTCCAAAAAAAGTCACCCTCCAATGATCGATGTCTGAGGCTTCTTATTTAACTGGATTTACCATCCAGAGCCAAGCATCCATGGAAATACCTCACAATAATTTGACTTTTATTACTTTAATGTTTGTAATTGTCTAAAGCTTTGTTCAGGAGTGAGTAAACTATGACCCAGTAGCTATAAGGGGTGTGTAAAACTATTTAAATGTGCCCGCCAAACTGGGATCAATTCATAACCCCTATTAATGTTTAATCTTCCCTGTAATTAAATCTTCCCATAGATGTTACACAACAAATAAATTGACCTGACCTTTATTTTGGTGCAGAAAGTTATTTGTGCATTCATGTGGTGTTGGAGGATTTGTTGTTTTTCTGATGTTCATGTGTGTTTTCAGAGTTTATTATGGACCATGTACAAATTTCAGAGTTGTAGCCACTTTTCTTAAAACTTTTTAATGTGAATAAACAGTTTCAAGAGTAAACACTATTAATGTCAAAGGGATATTCAGAAAATTGGTTATATTTTTAAAACTGTTAAGATTTTTAGATTGGAGCTTGAGCTCCAGACCAGTGTTTACGTTTGTCCGGCAGCAGTTAACTTCAATCCTTTAAGCGATCAATGTGAATCAGCTTGTTCTGTTGCAGAAAAAAGCAGCTTCACGTCAGAATATAATGCTTTACATTAGTAATGTGTTGCATATCAGTGAAAAACTACATTTTTTTTCCTTCCTCTGTTTCTCATTTGGTGAAAGGTGCACATTCCTTTAGTCTGACTCCACCGTTCACTAGAACGGCGTTCTGACCACGTACTTCTGCATAGACGACCACGCGGCGGCTGGAGCCCTCAGAGACGCTGGGGCTTTAGGGATGCTTCATTTGTTTACTGCTGCAGGATTAGGAGGCTTTGAGTGAAAAACAATATTCATGTGCAGGAAATCAATCCTCTGCATCCACTGACAGCAGCTTTAGGCTGACCTCTTAATGAGATCACAGACTTACAGGAAAGAGAAATATAGATACCTTATCACATGCATCCGATTGCTCCGCAACCTTTTCAACTCAAAACATGTTTGTTTAAAGTCACTGTTTTTGAATTGGACCGACTTATCAGGATTAAGAGACTCAACTTTTTGTGTTGCTTCACTCGTTTTGTGTCTCATCTGACAAAATGAAATAAATACTAAGCAGGTCTGTTAACACAAACGGTTGAAGTCGTTGATCTGTGTTTACAGCCAGTTTTCTATCCGTTCATTCAACTAAATGTAAGAAAATCTTCTTTTGTGGAATCATTTTTTAAATGTTCTTTAAATAACTATTCATGCAGCTTCTAAACGTGAACTTTATATTTCAAAACTAAGATCCAGCTGCTGAAATCTCATCCTCTCCGTCCTCTTTCTCCCTCCGTCTCCAGAACAAAGGCGGGCTGCGACCGCCTCATCGAGGTGGACGACATGATGATCATGGGCCACAAACCCGACCCCATGTGTGTGTTCACCTACGTCCAGTCCCTGTACAACCACCTGCGCAAGTTTGAGTGACGCTCAGACCACCTCCAATAACAAAGAGAGCAGCCAGCTTCGCCTTCTGAGCTGTCATGGAGTCCAGGACTGAGCTGAAACCCAGAGACTTGGTCAACAGCGCCACCTCCTGATGGAGGAAGGACTCTGGGCCGAGACAGGCACTCAATGGACAGGAACTGATTGAACAAGAATATATGACTTTGCACTCAGTGCTGGTTTCTCAGCAGCTGTGGTCTTGTTTTATCTTTTTTTTAAATGAGAATATTGTGAAGAATTAAAGAGATTTTTGCTTAAGTCGTCACACGGACCTTTGCTGCAGAGGGAAAGCAGCATCAACGTCAATGAAAATTGTTTGCTTCATCTGGTACTTGTATCTAAAAAATATGAAGATGTGTGGTGTGACTTTTCTTTCATATATGATGTGGGATGTTGTAATTTTCAGGTTAAAAAAATAAAATGTGCTGCATGTGGACCCCACCTTTTAATGGGAGGGAAAATAATTTGCTTGTTGATGGAAAAGACCTTACTTTGATATATAGGTTTTTTTATCAACATTCTATATATTTTTTGAAAATCTGTTGAAAATAGTTTGGGATTTAGGATTAAAATTTACAATCTATTCCCACATAAATGTAAATGAAATAACCTTTTATCACCAAAGTTATTAATGGTGTTGATATTATTCAAAGACTTACTTTTTTGTAGTGAAAAACAAAAATATTTAAATTCTTAGTGATAAAAGCATTTTCGTGTAAAACTATAGAGACTGCTGTCAAAGGCTGATGTTATGGTTTGATGTTTGACCCAAAAGGTTCATTTAAAAGTGGCGTGAATCCTAACTAAAATATTCAAAAAATAAACTACTAATCAAACTAATAATCTGCTCAATAATTTAAGAGCCATTCTACAGAAATGGCACAACTTGAGTCCATCTCCTTTCCCAACTTGCATTTAACAAAACTGGTCATCAAAATGTAAATTTAAACAGCTTTATAAATCAACTGAAATGCTCCTTTTAACATAAAAAAGAAATTCTATGTTTTAGTATTTTGATGGGAAATAATATATTTTTTGTCCCTTGTGACACCAATGAATTTTTACTTTAGGAATACCAACCAAAACTATTTTTAAAAGTCAATACATTTCAGGTTAATCTAAAGCTCTTTTTGTACTCTATTACTGACATTAATTTTTCAAAATTAATATTAATTAAAATCATTTGATGCCCCCCCCCATCTAAAAACAATGGTGCGATCAACGATTGCACATACATCAGGAATCCCTGCAGTCTTCACTGGACTTCAGAGGGAGGCAGCTCAGTTATTACCTTTTTATTTTTGACAGACTCAACACCACAACATGAAAAGGAAATAGAAAACTACAACTTGTGAAAAAACTTTTTAGATATTAAAATAAATCTTTTAATTCTGAACTTGAATCCTGGTGTGTGCTCTTCTCTCAGTGTTCAGTATATGAAGCAGCAGTGATTTTGTGGAATAATCTAAACCCCAATAAACTCAAACCCATTGTGTTATATTTCAACGGGATTGTGAAACCATGATGGGGTTGAGATTTTAATATTTATCACTTAATCCTGTACAATTAACATTTTCATACCATCTTCATTTGTTATGCTTGTTTGAACTCCTCAACACCAACACTGTCAATCATTTAATGTAGGCTATGGTAAAATTTGTCTAAAATGGTATAGAGAACTATAATTTTTTTCTATTTCTATTCTTTAATTAAAGTCTGTTGGTTACGTTTTAGGATTTAAGTGACCAAAAATATGCTAATGTAAAATGTTGAATTTATTTAAAACAATGTCATTAGTAATATTCAGACGGTGATGTGTTGAAAAATTATTGTACATCGAAATAATAATAGATAGTGGAGGAAAACTATCACCTGAGATGGGAAAACATTTTATCTGATAAACATTTCCCCAATGACTTGGAAAAAAAGTAAAAAATAAAACATTTCGTAAAAATAAATAGAAACAAAAAAAAAAATTCTAGTCTAATTCAATAACTCTCTAGAAAACGTCTAAGAGCTGAGGTTGGAGGTCAGTGGAGGCGTCTATCACCTGGATTTGTTGGGTGCACGACGTTCGCGGGGGGAGGGGGGTTCCTGTTGAACAAGCGGCCATAAGAAGGTCTCGCGCTGCTCCTCATCAGCTGTCAGTGGTCGAGGCCGCGCTGCAGATGCACGCGGCAGAGCGCACGCGGACTCATGGCTCTGTTCGTGGACTCGGAGGCCCCGGGGCTGAGGCAGAACCAGAACCAGAAGAACGGGCTGGTGGACATGAGGTTGTTCTTCAGTCCGCCGGAGTCCCGAAGAGGTAAGTTCATTTTTTTAAATAAACTTTATTGAGAACTAGACACAAAACAAAATGAGAAAACACTACAAATGAGGTGCAACCTACAAATTAACATTCCAGAAGTTTAAATTATTTTATTGAGCACAAAATGAAAAAAATAAGTTGTTTTTAAAGATAAAATTTTCTTGTATACCTGGAGAGACTAAATTTATGTTTTGACCTTCATGCAGACATCATTTGGCATAAATAAACAATTTTATGTTCAATTTAAAAAAAGAATAAATAAATAAATAAGTATTCATAAATAACAATGATAACAAAAGAAAGTTGCTGGATCAATTGTATTACATCAGTCAGATAAATAAAACGACAAATTTACTGTTTATTATTTTAATTTTTGGATCTCTGTGCTGTGTCTGCG
>NC_050524.1:20800081-20816012 GCF_002922805.2 Oryzias melastigma | reverse complement strand
TGCCGAAAATGGGAATTTCTGCTCAAAAAATGTGATCGCAAAACATGTGACTATTGTAATTAATACATTTAGTCAAAAGGCTGTTTGTAGAGGAAAAAGTGACAAAAGTTATCATCTTTACAATGCAGAAGTATCTTTTACAATTACCTTTTTTTTAAAGCCTGTCTGTCTTTCATGTTAAATTATAATAGAAGTTTTGCTCCTCTGATTGTCTGATCCAGCTGCCGGCGGGGAAGCCGGGTCTTCTCCGGAGCCAGAGAGGATGTCAGGTGTGATGGAGGGTCAGAGGAAACGGAAAAGGACCATCTTCAGCCGCGCCCAGCTGTCTGAGCTGGAGCAGGCCTTCGCCGTGACCCCGTACCCGGACATCACGCTCAGGGAGAGGCTGGCCGCGCACACACACCTGCCTGAGAGCAAGATCCAGGTACAGCTGTCAATCACAGATGTGATTTGATAAAAACATGATTTAATTCATGGAAGAAGCATGATTTGGAGCAGTTAACAAAGTGAACAAAGACTTTTGGATATTTTAGATGTTGATCTAGATCTGTTGTTTTCTGTTCGATTTTTTTCTGATCTCATTTTTGACAGATAATGTAAAATAATATTCACATTTTAGAACCATTTCATATCCATGAGGTTTAACTAATCCCGCCATTCCTCTCAGGTTTGGTTCCAGAACAGAAGAGCTAGAAGCATCAAAACTGGAAGACTTCCCAAATCCAGCAAACCCGTCCTGGGAAGCAGAGGTTTTGCAGAACCTTCTCGTGGCCCCGGGACCTCCACCTATCCAGCAGCAGCCAGTCTGGCTGACTTATTTAGGCAAGAACAGAACCACTCGTGTGAGGACGTGTCACCGATTTACTCCGACTGGATCCAAATCTACAGTAACCAGGTGTCATCAGCAGCAGCGTCGTCCTTTCACCAGCAGGCTCCTCGCAGCTCCTCCAAACCGCCTGAGCCTCGTCTTTGGGAGGAGGAGCAACACAGGCAGCAGCACATGGGAGCAACTCTGTCCGGATTCCTCCCTGGCTCCTTCCCTGATCCGGGGAGCAGGCCGCCCCCTCACCCCGTCTCCTCCCGCTCCTACCAGGCCTTCACAAGCTTCAAGCCTCAGAGCGTGGCTCCCTCAGGGAACCATCAGGCCGCGTACGGAGCCGGCTCCGGAGGTCGAGATCACGGCTACGTGGATCAGGTCGTCCCCTCACACCCCCACTCGGTGTACTGGGAGGTAACTCCAGGACAAGGCCACCGCAGCCACCATCATCATCATCCTCATCCTCAGATGGGACCACAGACTTCCATGGGATACATCTCAGATCTGATCTACAACGCCGCCATCGTTACGAATTTCCTGGAATTCTGATGCTGGACTTTAACAGAAAAACTGATTTATTTTGTGGAATTTTGTTTCCTGTGATGTCAAAGTTTTTTTTTTTCTTGAGTTTTGTGTGATTCTGCTTGTGACCAAAAAAATACAAAGATAAAAAAATAAATAATATTTTTTAATTCTAAGAATAAAATTGTGACATTTTTTCATATTTCCTTTTTGGATTTTTCATTTATTTGCTTAAAAATATTTAGTTTCCTCATAAATCCATTACTTAAATTTAACAATCAATGTAACTTATGCTTAGTTATAAATGTGTTGAATTGAGGAAATCAAACAGCTCATTATGTTAAATTAATTCACTGTACAGCAGCTACAACCTAAAATCTTTCATAAATTAAGAATTAACTCAGAACAATTCCAGCAAAGATCCTCCTGAGCTGGAAATGAGTGACGGAGAGTTATGATCCTCCTGTGGCTGATTGGACCTGTGAGCAAACGCTGTAACAGAAGGTTAAAAGTAGGAGGAGCTTATTAAATCTTTTAGGAATCATGAAGGCCGGTCAGTGAAAGCTTTTGACATGAGGATTTAGGAAATGTGAAGGTTCTTTGAAAAACTTGTTCACTGATTTGAGAAAGTCGTCATCCGATCTCGCCTGATCAAACACAGGTAAAAGAAAGCTACTTTGTAGATCTGTTTCAGGATTGAGGTAAATATATAGATCTTTCAGAAGTTCAAAGTTAGTTAATATTTTATTTAATTTTAAATTAAATCACCAAATGAAACATTTTGAATTTTTGTCTGCACAAAACTTTATTTTCTCTCCTTTCAAGTACACAGCTTTCCCAGAATTTAACATTCAGTCAGCAATGCTCTGGAAAATAACAGTCCTAAATAATAAAACCAAAATGAATCTACAGTGAAGAACAAAGCAGATTATTTATATGCTATAAAATAAAAACTTTTATCTTTTTGCATAAATATGAACATTATTGTGGCTCATGATCCCTGAAGGAAAACCTGTGGTGTCATATTTCACAAACCTCATCAAAGCTACATTACATTTGTCAACAATAATGTTGTGATTCCTACTTCAAAAACGGAAAAATATTTTATTAAAAGAGAATTATTGGTTACATTAAGCAAATACTGTTTTTTAACTGAATCATAAATACTAATAAGTATAGAAATCCTGTATTAAAGACATTTATGGTTTTCTGCATAATTTTGGTTAATAAACATCTAACTGTCCAGTTTTTCATGCCTGACGAAGACTAAAACAAAGCCTTTTTTTCAGGAACTCTTGGTTTAAGACCCAAGATAAGGGTTGATGGCAAAAAAATCCAGAAGGATGACAAAACAGATGAAAAAATAAATAAAAAAAACAGACACTTCAATGAATCCTGAGGATGATTATTCTAAATTAGAACAGCTGTGGATGATTAGAAACCTGGACCAGGTGTGACTGAAACAGGAGGAAACACAACTGTAAAGTCATGGTCGACAGAAGATATCAGGAGAGAGAAACAAGTAAAGAAATGACTTTGATATTCAGGTACACGTAATGATATTTAAGTAGTTTATATATTTGAACAGATGTGCAATAGTTAGTATTTGTATTATGTTTTTTTATGCATTGTATGGAATTGCAGACATAATAATGGTGCTATGTTGTGCTCCAAAGCACAATTTAATAAAGGTAATGGGGTGGAAAAAAATACTTTTCTTCCTCCCTCTCCCTTGTAAATGTAGATTTGCTATGTAAAGCATATATATTGTTTATGAATATATCTGTTGAATAATTGTACACAAGCTGGGAATACATTATAAATTTCAGTTTACTGAGATTCTCTACATAGAGAGCTTGACTCTTAGTCTGAATTTAAAAGAAATCCTGCAAGTCTTTAGATTTTTTTTAAGTAATTAGGGTATATTTAAAAAAGCATACAAAATGTGGTAAAACTGGATATCACATTCAAATTTAAAATGGTTAAACTTGATTTGATTTATTTCTTTACACACATAAAAAGGACATAAAAACACAAAAAAGTAAAATCATATGATGGTGTGTTACAGAAACCCATCTGGGTTGATTTAAGATGGTAATATACCTCTGTTGAAAAAAATAAAATACAATAGAGTACTAGATTGAAGAATCTAAAGCAATAAAGCAAACAAGTAAACTAATCTTTTTTTTTTTATTTATCAAACTCCATGTTTATACCTTGAGATCAAAATCTTTTTTAGGCTATTTTTATCTAATTCTGCTCTCAAGAACTCAGACTCATTTTCTAATTTGTTCCCACGGTAACGGAAAACATTTTTTAATTGTGACTTATGGATCGGAGGAAGGTGTAATGTCTGCCCTCGTCTGGTACCATAAGAGTGACGTTGATTTTTTTTTAATTAAATTGTTTTGGACATTGTAAGAATACTTGCCTAGATTGATCAATACAGAAAATGTAAGTATCTGATGAATACTGATATCATAAATGTTTAATAACTGTAATTTTGAAAAGAGTGGGTCACTGGGTGACTCGTAGACAGAATTTGTGGCCAAACGAATATTTTTTTAGATAAGTAGGACAAGTATTTGCCCAAACAATATTGCAAAAGAAGAAATATGGATAAATTAGGGAATAGTACAATAATAAATTAAACTTTTGTTTCTTGTAAGCACAGTAGCCATATTTTAAGCACTGTGGCCACTCATAATCCTCTGTTTTAATTACAGATTACAACAATATTTGCTGATTATCTCTTAATGTACAGCAATAAGAAAAATGTAAAAATGAAACTCAGACTTCAGAGGACGGACTCTCTTTCTCATGTTTTGTTGCTGTAGGATGATCTGAGGTCTGTTTGATGCCAGAACCATCGGAGTATTATTTTTCAAAATATCCAGATTAAAACGATTACATGCAGTGAGATATCATGACAGAAATAATTATTTTCTGAGTAAAAACAGGGTTTATATCTTTCTTTGCTGTAAGTATCAGAAGGTTTAGTGAGACAGGGAATGAAAAAGAAAATAAGAACTAAATTAAAGCTGGAGCTCAGGTTCCATCAGCTTACAGGCTTTGTCATTCGGCCTGGATTTAAGTTTTAAAATATTACATGAGAGGTATAATACAGAGACAAACAGAGCAGACAGGAAAGCTGACTGCACTGGAAAGGAATCTCCGCATATCATAATCATCTTTAATACCAAATAATCTTTCAATAAAGCTTTAATCCGGGTGTCAAATCTCAGATCTTTGGGAAATACTTTATTTTTTGTGTATTCCAGATGCATCTTTTAATCCTCCCCCTAATATAACAGGAGTGGACACAGTGCAGTGAACGGAAACATCAACTCCATCTGAAGGAGGGATGAGAGGAAACGTGTTCTACATGATTGGTTTGGAAAGGAGACACATTGAGTTATTACTCAAAGCAAGAAAATCTCTCTCCACAGACATTCATCCTTTGTTATCTCCATAATTTACTGCATACAGTAAACAGAACCAACATCATCCCAGCTGTGAGCAGAAACAGGATCAACATCTGGAGCAGGAACAGAAGATCACAACAGGACAATTCCCTCCGTGAAAGTATTGAAAGAAAAACTCACGTCTCTTTAGCTGAATATAAATCCATAAAAATGAAGATCACAGGACATGTTGCATCCTCTCACATGACGTCTATGACATTAAAGTCTGCTGTTAGGATGGGAGAAACTCAAACCAGCAGCCAAGTGAAGATCAGGACCTTGCAATTTTAAACTCTTAAAGCTCTTATCAGGTCAATTTCTCGCTGACAATCACCCAGTACGAGCCACAAGGTTTTACTTCACCTGTTAAAAAAAATTATATTTATGTTATCGTGCATATTATGATAAATATGAACTAACTATTGTGTTTTTTGGCACAAATAAAGCATAAACATGAGGAGAAAATAGTTTTTTTTATCCAAAATATAAAATAGTTCATAACTTTTGACAGAGGTTCACATGACTTCCTTTCAAAATAAAAGACACCCTGCATCACATAGGATCATCTCAATTTACCAAACCTAGTGGTACCGTGCACGCCAGCTGTAATTGAATAAATAATTAACTTGCGGTTTATTTTACTGTCTTTGGAGCACCACAGCCAGAAATGTATAAATCTAACAAACCAAAATGAAATTGGTGCTAAATAAGTGAAGTTTTAAACCATAAGATGCACTTAAAACCCCTTGAATTTGTATAATTTTAAAAAATGTGTCCTGATGTGTGCCTTAATTCTGGTTGTGCTTTCTGACCTCCAAGGGATCTTTGTAAACATGTTTTGTTCAACTTGTGCAGTCTTGTCTTTCAACTATTTGTGGATAACTTAAATAATATTTTAGTTAGTTTACTTTACCTTTTATGTTTTATTACTCATACTTTTTACTATACAGTCATTATTATTTGTTTTTTTTTATTATATTTTTTGTTCTTTTTCATCTGAGCCACAGAGGAGGAATAAATAGCCAAATGTGACCACAGGTTGCAGAGCTCTGATCTAGATGCCCTGAAGACCTGAATCCAGAGGACTGAAGTGATTTATTTCTATCCCTCCTCACATATATAATGAGCAGATGGAAGCTTTAAACGTCAGCTGTGATGAGTCCACCTTAAAAAGCATTTCTGTCTACACTGATTCTACAGATCTTTGTTTTTCTGCTCACATTTTTGCACCCATAGGGTCATTTTAAAGATACATTTTTAAGGTTTTAAACAGAAAGCTGCAAGTGGAATGATCCCTACATGAAGCAGCAGCAGATGAGAAGCTCTACTGCCACCTAGGATTTAAAGGTGTTACTACAGTTTAAATGCAGTGAGTGTGAAGATCCTGTAATCATAATCTCAACTCATCAGAGGATTAGAGGAAGAGATTAAACACCACTGCATATGACGACAAACACTCAGCACCTTCCTGTAAGGAATGAAGAACAGCAGGAATCAACAGGACAAAATACATGATCAGGAATGTCAGGAACAAACACAAAAGCAGGAATATCAAGAACAAATGGGAACAAAAGCAAAATTAGGAATAACAGGAAAAAACGTAAGTGCAGAAGCATCAGAAGGAGAAAAATGAGAGCAGGAACCAACATGAGTACAGCAGCAACCAGGAGGAAACACAAGTGCAGGAACATCACAACACAGAAACAGGAATATCAGGAAAAAACACAAGACCAGAAACAACAAGAACAAGCAAGAGAGCAGGAACAAATATGGGAGCAGGAGCATAGGGAATACATACAAGAACAGGAAAAACAGGAGAGACGGAACATCAGAGACAAGTAGGAGAACATGAATGTCAGCAACAAGCTCTTTAATGAAACAATTTTATTAACTTTAAGACAATAACTGACATTTAAATAAAAAGAAAATGAAAGAAATTCACCTGATGATTATTTAAATCCACTTTTTCATTAAGTTAAAACGAGTCCATCAGTCTATCAGGCAGGAATCACACAAACAATAAAAATGATTTCTGGAAAGTTAGGGTTCCCCGAGTTCTCCTTCCATGGTCCGGACCAGAACGTAAAGCTCCGCCAGCCCGACGACAGAAGCAGCAATCACAGCTGATATGACGCGCTGGAACCAAAGCAGAGAGAAGACGGATCAGGTCAGCACCACACAGAATCATCACTGATTGTAGCAACATAAAGAACAGTTTCATGAAATAAATATGTATTATTGGTCAGACAAGAACTTCACAAGATTTTAGTTCATTTAATATTTGGATTTGTTGCCACTGACAGACATTACGCAACAATATAATTATTATATGTGGCATTAACTGTAATAATGATGTGATTTTCTTCCCAAATCATTGAAAATATCCAATTTATTCTATTAAATTGAATTAATTTGCTTCAAATTGGACTTCAAATAAATTAGAAGAGAGAATAAGATGATCACAAAATGCTATATTTGGAAACCAAGAAATTAGCTTTTTAAAAATCCTGCTGTGATGAACTTTCCAGAAATCCATAGTTTATGTAATTCTCCTAAAATGTCAACAAATCTGTTTTTTTCTGAACGAAGCAGACCTGACTAAAACCAGAGTCTAACCTTTGTGAACACACTGTGTTTAAACGCTTCTAAATCAACACATTTAACTGTTTGATCAGTTTTATACTCATGAAGGAAGACTGTCGTTAGTTTTTATCTTTGAAATGTCTGAGTAAAACCTTTGGAAATGTTCAAATGCTGACCATAAATATCAGCAGTAAAAACACTATTACTATTATATGATTGCAGTTTTGATAAAGATAAATACAGATATCCTCCTGACTACCAGCAACACAAATGTGGAGGACATTTCTAAACTTGCCATTCCCTGCATACAACTGAATGAACTCCTTTTGGGATCCACAGAAGGGTTTTTAATTATAACAAATGTTAAGGGGTGGGGCTGGGAATTGTAGTTTTGGGTGGATTTAAAACAATTTTGACTGGACAACATTTTTTTTGCTCTGGTAGTCAGGAAGATGTACAGATAAAATGATGGAGGTCGTCTTACCGCTGCTGTTTCTGTGAACAAATACTGACTCCCCATGTAGGAACAGGCGAAAGCAGCAACTACAGTCACCAGGAAGTTGAAAACAGTCACCATCACTGCTTTGACTGATCGCACTGAGATACAGTGAACAGAAACAAAACACAAATCCACTTAATAGAAGCTAAAAGACAAGAAAATATTTCCGAAATTTATTGCAAACTAACCTTGTCTTCCAAAATCTGCAAATGTCCCATTTCTGCTGATTTCCTAACAAAAGAAAAATAACATTATTTACATTTCAGCTGCTATTGTACATACATATTTGTTATAAAGATGACAAGTTGCTTAATTTTAGCAACTTAAAACGTCTGCAGAGGAGTTTTAATGTGAAAACCCCAGGTGTACCTGAGTGTTTACGTTGCGCGTCATCCTGTCGTATTCCTCGTTTGCTAGCTTTGCTTTGATCCTCTCGAGTCGAGCGACCAGCTCAGGGTTCTGGAAACAGAGAGATTTTATTGAACCGATTGTTGAGGCAGACGATAAAGATCGCCGCTGGAATCTTAAAAGAGACTGAACTGACCCGGGGAGGCTTGACGACCTCAGGCAGGTAAAGTGAACTGTCCTCCAGGAACTCATGCAGATAGAAAGGATTTCCTGTGAAAGAACAAAACGAGCAGAAATGTTAATTATTCATCGTTTGAATTCCTGCTGTGACTTTACAATAATATCATACAATCATGTGACAGATGTTGATGGTAAAAATGTTATTTGGACTTTTATTCTCAGTAACTACTCAGACAATAGACATCTTTCTACACTTTTCTCATTTAAATGGATGATGAAAATAAATGCACTGCGTCACAGTCATGTCATATTTACATCTTGAAGGAGGCATGGGGTAACTTCAAGTTCTCTAAAAGAGGACTTTTCTCTTTAAAAATGGACGACATGGGAGTCAACCTTCACAGAAACCACCCATGAGAAATGATGGTTCAAAAAAATAAATGAATCCAATTCACTTGGTACTTAAATGTTCAGATTTATGACTAAACTTGCCTTTAAAATGTGTTTTGGTCAGGCAGAAAGATGTTTAGTAAGTTTTTCATGCATAAAATCTTGATTTTAATAAAGAAAGTTCCACTTTTACTTAGTTTAAATCACCAGCTTCATGAAAACAGCTTTTATTAATCAACATAAATTGATTGTAAATGGAAACTTTAACAATAAATTAATTGAATTATGTTGAATTGACAGACTTTGATATATTTATTTTCTGTCATTTGCCTTAAATGTCTTAAACAAAAGTTTTTCAACATAAAAAACAAGTATTTTCTAAAAATCAGTAAAAAAAAGGGTTAGGGTGAAAACTAAGAACCCAAAACACAGTTTACAGTCAGAGAAAATGGAATAAAAGTTAATTGTAATGATTATTGAAAAGGTGTTTATTCTGAGTTTATATGCTCATGCCATGTGTTATTACTAGTGTTCATTTGAGATTAAGTCACTCTATAAAACTAAATTATCTATCAGAAAGAAGTTATTATGGGATGTCCTGGTAGTATTGAAAGCTTGAACCACATTTGACTTGTACGGTTTCTATGGTTATGTCTGGTCTAAATTTTTAGGTCACTCAAAATGAAAGTGTCTGCCTGCCCCCGCACATGTGTGTTCCTCCAAGTCAAAGCTTGGAGGGACACAGGTGGAGAATGAAAAGCTGTTTTGTCACATAAGGTAGGCCATTATATCTGCTATAATCTGGGTGGATTGGACTAGCTTTAAACACTGGGTCTCACCTGGTCCCTTTAAGGAGGCCTTCATGGGACCTTAACTGGACCTCCTTAGACAAACGCTCCTGTTTGGTCAAAATTAGCTTTTTTTTTTTTTTTGCTGTTATAATATTGTTTCTATTTTCCTTCTTTTTAAAAGTGACCACAAATATTAAGTAAATTTGAGGCTGCTTCTCAAAAACTGAGTTGTTGACATTTTTAAATTAATAATAAATGAATGAATGGAGCAGAATCCATGACTCTGTAATTTGATTTAATCTAATCAAGGATGTTTTACTCTGGATTATGGACAGAAATCCTCTCCAAAGCAGCAGAATTGAAACATCTCCATGCTCTTCTGGTTCGTTACCATTGTCCTCCAGATGTTTCTTCAGTTTCCTGGCTGTGCTGAAGGTCAGGACGGTTGGCTGTGGTCTTCTCAGAAGCTCCTCCAGGTCTTCTTTCAGAGCTTCTGGCATAGACGTGTCCCCTCTCTCCAGTAACTGTGTCACCTTGTTTCTGAAATGCTCCCCAATGACAAAAGAAGACGCCATGATGATGAAGATGAGGATGAAGATGATCCACCAGACCGGCTGTTAGCAACGCCGCTATCAATATACAGCTCAGTTTGATCACAGATACGACGCGGGAACATTAAAATGAAAATATTCCTGATTATGTTCGGAATACAGAAAAAAAGGAAGGCGCCATATTGTTTATCTTAATGACAATGACACATCGGGCCATGTGACCGGATATGGCGGAAGTTCGTTTTGTTTTTTAAGATTTTATTTTATTGCATTTTCTTGTTTTTGATAACACAGCTTAGTACTATGAAAACATTAAAGATAACTGACTATTTAAAAATTACCAATTGTTTAATATTCTTCTAAAATGTCAACGTGACATTACACGTGAGCAGGTGGAGCCTTCAGAGCCTCAGTGAAAACCCTGCTTCTTTTTAAGTAACAATTTTCTCCAATCTATTAAAGACAGTATTCATTTCGCTCTTAGTGTTATGAAATGTAAAAGGTATTTTTCCCCTGTCGTAGCTACAGTGTTACGGTGCGACATGAGTGTTTGAATCTCCACTGACGTTTTGTTTTAGTAAACATCTCTCGTTCCGAGCATGTCCTGAACGCAGCATCCTCTGTACTTGAGTGGAAGAACTTAATGCGTGACTGATAGAAAAATGGCGGCCTGTGCGCTACGCAGAGCCTTGCTAAGCAGCGTCAGTACATACAGCAGAAAGCACACGCACAGAATACTGAGTTTTGCGGAAGCTTCAAGTAGGTTTGACGTTTACAAGCCCCAGCAAACATGTCACGTCTGCGGTTTGTTCGGCAGCGGTCAGCAGAGAAGGTTCATGTCGTCACGGTAAGAGCTGCCGTCCGTGTCCTCCTCTGTCACGGCTAACACGCTGAAGATTTAAGCTAGGTGAGCCGCTGGAAGTAGCATCATGACCCCAGCTATGATCCAATAGGACTGGTACCGCATGTTTTCCTTTCGTGTCTCGTGCAGCAGAACTTAAAGGCTCGCGGGGCATTCTTGATAGGGGAAGCTAACAGGTTTTAGCAGCAACCTTTTTGACCTGGCAGCCTCCGACCTGCTGAGTCAAATCCTAGCATGTTAGATAACATGGATCTGCAGCCACGAGACATTTCTTCCTCAAAGGCTTCCGAGGTTTGATTCGTTTGACTGTAGTGTTTTATGGGAGCACATTTTTAAGCTCAACCAACTCCACTGTCATGATGGTAGCGAATGGACCGAACGCGTCCACGGAGTGTGGTTTGTTTTGCGTGCTGACTCGCAGTGCAAAGACACATATATGTAAGATTTTGTTTGGGCTCTAACGTTTGTTGTCTCAGATTAACGCACACTGTTTGGTATAAACATGTAAACAACATCTCAAGTTACTTGGAAAGCAAACAATTGTCACATTTCACTCTAGAAACTGAAATTCTGCACTTTTGTTTCTGTTAAGAGAAAGTTTTGTGTCTTCAACATTCAGGAACTACTTTAGTTTCTAAATAACTTTTCAGGATCAGTTTCATTAAGACCCACTCCCAGGAAAATCGTGCTTTTAACATGTTCTGGTAGCATTTTCTCATGTTGGAGGAAAAAACACTAAGATTAAACCTTCATTTCTGCCTATTTCTTTATCCAAATTGTTAGTCAGTAGTAGACGAAAAATACTGTTTATAAAAAGCATGTAGTTATTACGTACAATCTCCAATCGGCTTCTCCATTCCATTGCATCCACTTGTAGACAATTAGATCTATTAGCGTCTTTGTTTTCCTCCTCCGACCTGGCTCAAAACTGTACAGCTAGATAGCTCCAATATTTCTCGACATTTTTGTTGCATTGGCAATGTTCAGTTAGGAGTATGGGGAGCTGTATGCTAGCAAGAAAGACTTTAAACAAAGGGGATGATGGGAAATTAAGGCACTCTTGTCAACAGTCAACTCAGATGACATTTTGTTGACCTCCTTGTGTTCTGATTGGATATAGTGGGTCTATAACCTGAATTTCCATAACTACTGCTTCTACATTACAAAGATAGTATATAAACAAGCAGCCGTTACATTAGTTCTGCTTATGGTGCATAAATCAAACACAAGGCTAACCGTTGTGTTAGTGCCTCATTTGCTGCAGACTGTTGAGTATTGCATTGGTTTTCATCATTTTTATGCATAGTTTCAGGCATATGTGTCATATTCAACTGCTTATCTGATATTGAGGCTTTAGGCCAATCTTAAACCGGTTCAGTGGCTTTAAGTTGAGCTCAAAACTTTGGAAAAAAACTGAACAGTTTTATGTTTTTGAGGTCTCTGGAAGATCCAGCTGGTGAACGGTGAGGTTCAGTCTGAAGCCTGGTGGCTAAATTTGGACGAATGTTTGTCTTTGGCTACACTGATGATTCACAGACCGGTGCAGAGGTTAGAGTGTAGCAAAAACTCTGATGGGATGGAAAGCTGCAGTCTAATGAAGGCATCTGTGTGAACAGATCCAGCCTCTCTTTTTTATTTAGTGTTATATCATATGGCCTCATTGCTAAATGTGCTTTCAGTTATTAAAAACACGGTAAAGCACGTAAAACGCTTTCACACTAACAATTTAGAGTTTCAAACACATAACTAGGGATGTCTCCTAACATCAGTTTGTATCATTTTGTAAAGATGTGCGAGCAAACTGTGCACTCCATTTTTAGAGGCTCATTTTAACTCTAAAGTGATGCGTCATCTGAGACGCTGTGACTGCCAGTGTTCATCTAAAATAGAACAATTTAGATTCATTTTGACAGTTTAAGGCTGCCTGGATGGAAGGATGGAACTAATTCTGTCTTCCATTAGCCTTAATTAATATAATGTTGAAGCAAAAACAGGCTTAATCAGCTCATGATTTAAGATGGAGAACGTACTGCAAGCACGTTTTTCTAATTTAGGCAACATTTTGTTTAGATTTGTTTTATATAGAGTGATTAGTTGAAAGAATCAACGTATTAAAGAGTTTAGTTGTGAAAAAACTGAATTGTTCATAAACAATGATCTTCATGGTCATCCACTGCATCCCTACAACACATCATGGACACTGGACATCAATATTATTCATTTTAAAGCATATTTTTTGTGTTATTTAACAATAAAAATGTAATTTTCCCCTTTGTAGTATCAATAGAGTTCTATTCTTCTAAACCCCTTCTATAATGTAAACATTTCCTTCATGCTGTGCTGAAAGAGTTGACATTTGTCTCTCTGTGGGGGTTTTTTATTGAACAAAAATGAGGAGCTCTCTGCAGTAACAGCATAAAATTATTCCCTTTAACTCCTACATTTATTCTCTTACAGCTTTTAGAGAAAAGTTAATTCAGAATGTGAACATTTATTAACTTAGGAGGGATTATAGTCTATCATCACAGCTAAATCAGATTTCTTTAACATTTCTGTTTCTGTATTTACTCTTTCATTCCAAAACTACATCATAAAGTCTCATTTTGGCTTCAGCTGCAGCTAAACAATTTTGTCAGCAGCTTGTTGCTGTAACAGCTCTGAGCTGACATCCTCAGCGTTCCATCAATGTTCTCCCACTCAACATGCCCGTCCAGGCAAAAGCTGGAGAACATGTTAGCTAGTTTTCGTGCCGTGTAGATGTCACGATCAGCGTTATGGCACCATCAGTAAACATCACGTGATCTGACGGCGTCAGAACTTGGCCTCTTTTCCAGTGGACTTCCTTCACGAGTGACCAGCTGTTCTCGTTCTGATGTCACTGATTCGTTGAGACGGTCGTGTCATGGAGGCTGTGTTTTTGTCAGGAACAGGCCTGAAGGGAAGATTTTGGAGACGGTCGGAGTATTTGAGGCCGTGAAGCAGCATGGGAAATACGAAACGGGACAGGTAAGGCCTCAGAGGCTCCCTTTATGCTGCAGTCGCTGTGGCGTTGGCTGACGATCTGTTCTTGGCCGTATAAAACCTTTGTGTAATGTCGGTGTGATCCGTCTGTTCCCACAGCTGTTTCTCCACAGTGTGTTTGGCTACAGAGGTATCGTGTTGTTTCCTTGGCACGCTCGCCTCTACGACCGAGACGTCACCCCTCCTATGTCCGACAGGTAGCCACTTTTTCTGGCTGAAAATCCTCTTGTTGCTTATGTTTCTGACACTTTATGTTCCTTTTTTCCTTCAGTAAACCCGAGCCTCCAGGAACCCACGGCTCCAAGGAGGTGAAGGGGAAGACTCACACTTACTACCAAGTCCTGATTGACACCAGAGACTGTCCTCACATTGTAAGTGAGGATTTTTATCTTCTGGAGCCTCTTAAAGCTCAAAGTTCATCTTATTATTATTATTATTATTATTATTATTATTTAATCTAAATCCTGCTGGTCCTGATTCATCAGTTGAGTTTCAGGTGTTTTAATCCTGCAAACACTACTGTTGAGGAAGAGTCTGTCCTCTCTGCTCATTCCGAGTGCAATTCTGCTTTCTGCCTCCGTTTAGACGCGCTTTGAATTTGCTGCTTTACCTTTGTCTAAAAGTGTTCGTAAATCTGCTGCTCCTGCTTTGGGAGGAGCTACCGTGGAACGTTTTTTAGCCTCATCACTTAATTATTGAAGATCCAGATGATATTAAGAGATCACAGGGTTCTCGCGGGCTCTTAAAAAGCCTTACAAACATTGAATTTATGAATTTCGAAATAATACCTTTAAAAAGCCATAAAAAAGTCTTGAATTTTGATTACTGAGCCTTACAAAATGTTCTGTTTGAAATTTCTCCTGTTCACATTTCTTACTGAATTGTTTAACCACAATTATTTTGATCAAAAAACTGAAATAAACAGCAGCAGAACCAATTATTATTATTATTATTATTATTATTATTATGCACCAATAAGCTGAATGCCAACAACTGGTTTACAAAAAAAAGAGTGCGCTAAAGCATCACGGCACAACATCAAGAGAAGAAGCTACAGTTTTGATCCAAAAAAGGTAATAAATTAATACAATTGGAAATAATTATTAAATGGATAATAGGCTGAGAAATTTGTCTTATTTTTTATGTATATGGCCTTAAAAAGGCCTTAAAAAAGTCTGAAATATAACTTCAAGAAACTTGTATGAAAAGCCTGGGTCAGGTTTTTAAAGAGCTCTACAAAACATTGATAATCCTGCCTCCCTGTTTGGGTTCATGAGATCATTCAAAGAATCTCCCAGTACAGTGAACTTCACCATCTACTGCTGGAGCTCCCACTGAAGTACGGCTGCTTTCAGCTGTACCTCCATCTTTCTGTCACCCAGTTTGATGATTTGCTGTCTCGCATTTGTCAAAGTAGGGAAAAAATAAGAATAAAATCAGCAAAACCTTTATTACTCTCCATAGAGATCAGAAACGTGTGAAGTTCAGAAGGAGAAAAAATGGCAGATTGAGATTATGTTGGGTTTGGATCAACATGTCAAGTGTCAAAGTTCCTAATTGGTTGACACAAATTCTTCGCCAAAGTTCAGATATTTGAACTCTGGAAACATTGTGCCAACAGGATTATTGCCCCAAATCTCTAGAAAAAGATGCAGAAGCCTGATCCTGATTGCATCTGTACATTGTCTTAACATTGAAACTGGACGTGCCTAGTATACAGATTGCATTTGGTGTGAACACATCTGAAGGAAAAGTACTTCTCTAAAACTGTATTTTTTACATTATTTTTTGTAAAGAATTGACAAAAACCACATCAGACATATGGTTCATTGTGTTGCCACGCCAACCATGTACTTGAATTGGTTCCCATTTGTCATTTAGACATGCTGGTTTACAGCACTCA
>NC_050524.1:20766821-20799483 GCF_002922805.2 Oryzias melastigma | reverse complement strand
TTTAAAAAGCCACAAAAAAAGTCTTGAATTTTGATTACCGAGCCTTATAAAATGTTCTGTTTGAAACTTCTCCGGTTCACATTTCTTACTGAATTGTTTAATCACAATTATTTTGATCAAAAAACTGAAATAAACAGCAGCAGAACCAATAATTATGCACCAATAAGCTGAATGCCAACAGCTGGTTTAAAAAAAAAAAAGAGTGCGCTGAAGCATCACAGCACAAAATCAAGAGAAGAAGCTATAGTTTTGATCATAAAATGGTAATAAATTAATACAATTGGAAATAATTAATTAAATGGAAAATAGGCTGAGAAATTTGTCTTAATTTTTTTTTTATATGTATGGCCTTAAAAAGGTCTTAAGAACTCTGAAATATAACTTCAAAAAACTTGTAGGAAGCCTGGGTCAGGTTTTTGAAGAACTCTACAAAAACATTGATAATTCTGCCTCCATATCTGGGTTCATGGGATCTGTCAAAGAATCTCCCAGTACAGTGAACTTCACCATCTACTGCTGGAGCTCCCACTGAAGGACGGCTGCTTTCAGCTGTACCTCCATCTTTCTGTCACCCAGTTTGATGATTTGCTAAAATAAGAATAAAATTAGCAAAACTTTTATTACTCTCCATACAAATCAGAAACATATGAAGTTCAGGAGGAGAAAAAATGGCAGATTGAGATTATGTTGGGTTTGGATCAACATGTCAAGTGTCAAAGTTCCTAATTGGTTGACACAAATTCTTCGCCAAAGTTCAGATATTTGAACTCTGGAAACATTGTGCCAACAGGATTATTGCCCCAAATCTCTAGAAAATAATGCAGAAGCCTGATCCTGATTGAATCTGTACATTGTCTTAACGTTGAAACTGGACGCACCGAGGATACAGATTGCATTTGGTGTGAACACAGCTAAAGGAAAAGTACTTCTCTAAAACTGTATTTTTTACAGTTTTTTTTTGTAAAGAATTGACAAAAACCACATCAGACATATGGTTCATTGTGTTGCCACGCCAACCATGCACTTGAATTGGTCCCCATTTATCATTTAGACATGCTGTTTTACAGCACTCAAACTGATGATTGTTTTAGCAAAAAATAAATTTATCATCTATAAAAAAACAAACTAAAGCAGTGAAGTTTTATACATTCAAACACCACTGAGATGTTAAACAATTTAATCTCTGCGTTACCCCTTTTTATTTTTTTCTTTTATTATTCTAAGAAATATGGAAAAGATGTAGTTGGTTTCTTGACAAGTTTGTGATAATAATAGTGTATTTGTGAACATACACATGCAGATGTCAGGCTGTGACTCAATGTTGTGTGTTTTCAGTCTCAGAGGTCTCAGACCGAGGCGGTAACATTTCTGGCCAACCATGACGACAGCCGAGCGCTCTACGCCATTCCAGGTATGGAGACACTCTGGTTCAGAGTGTGGAGATGTTTCATCAGTAAATGACTCTGAGGTCATCTTCATCTGTGCTCTGATACTCTGCATCTTGAACGTTGGATCTTCTGTTGTACTCCCATGATGCTTTTCCCCCTCCAGGACTGGACTATGTGAGTCATGAAGACATCCTACCGTATTACTCCACGGAGCAGATCCCGATCCAGCACGAGCTGTTTGAGCGTTTCCTCATGTATAACCCCACTAAATGTGAGTGCTGCTCCGTCGCTTCCAAATCCAGAAGGATTCTGACTTAAAACACAGCCAAGAGTTTTGACAGTTTTGTGTTTTCCTGGTCGTCATAGCGCCTCCGTTTACTGCCAGAGACACCCTGAAGGCGTGGCAGGAGAAGAACCACCCGTGGCTGGAGCTGTCAGACGTCCACAGAGAAACCACAGAGAACATCAGAGTCACAGTCATCCCCTTCTACATGGGAATGAGGGTACAGGACACTTTGTTAGAAACATGCTGTTGGTTTATCTTGGTTACTAGAGCTTTGCTAGCAGTTTCTGAAGAACCTAAACTTCTGTTTTCACTTCACTAATGCAAACATGTTTGATGTTTTCAGGAGGCTCAGAACTCTCACGTGTACTGGGTAAGTACCAGACTGTGAAAGTAGGAGGTCAGCACAGCTGAGAACTGAGTGTATGTGTGTGATGTCACTGCAGTGGCGCTACTGCATCCGTCTGGAGAACCTGGGGAACGAGGTGGTCCAGTTGAGAGAGAGACACTGGAGGATCTTCAGCCTGTCGGGAACCCTGGAGACGGTTCGGGGGCGAGGCGTGGTCGGCAGGGTCAGCGCTTGACAACACACACACATTACTAGTACGGGTGTAGGAAAAATGGATTCTGTAAAATATTGCAATATTTCATTTGGAAATACTAGTATAGATTTCTTAATGCAGCCAAAACAATTTTCTATTGATTATTTTTAAAGGACCTGTATCACGCTGTTTCTAAGCCTTTCAGAATCAACTATATCCATTTAGATATAATAAATCAGGGTTTCATTATTATAGAGCGCAGGTTTTTAGAGGAACACTCAGAAACACATAAACAGATCAAAATAGCGCTTTAAGTTAGTTTATAGTGAGGAATGAACAACATAATACACTTAAAAGCTCAAAAAAAGTTGGTTTTGCATGAAACTGCCTCTTTAAGCACACATGTCATCCTGGATCTTTTCCTCCTTCACTCTATCACGCTGCTTCATCACATGTTAAAAAAATTGGCACGTTTTTTTTTTTCACTTTTGAAGCTCTGGTTCAGCACCAGAGCTGTTTTAAAAGTACTGGTTTGGCACTGAATAAATCCAAAATGTATCCCTAATTATAACTGAAATAGGCAGATTGTTGTGGATTGTTCGTTGTTTCTTTGGTCTTTGAGTCCAGCAGCCACATGCTAAATTCCTCAAGGACCTGTAATTTCTTGGTAAAATAACATTAACGCTTTCTTTTTTTCTTAATGCTGACAAATATACGTTAATAAACAATGTGTGTTGGAAAAAGCATTTCTTAATTTACCAAAATAAAAGCACTTGGAACTTGCTTTAGTGAAAACAACTTGTATGGAGGATACAGTTAAAGTGCTTAATACTCTAATAATTGAATAAAATGTTTTTTTTTATCTTAAAGGTGTATTGGTTTATAAAAAGTTAATTTAAAGTCATACTCTTTTAAACAGAATTATGATCCATTTTCTGTTGTGCCTTTGGGATGTATATTCTTTTGGACAGACTCTTGCCAAATCACAATCTTACTAATTACTGAGGACAAAACCTTCAAACCAGATTCAGAGAGAAGTTGGAAAACTATTGAAGCATTAGCTGTCCTTATCTTTGTAACCTTTATTTATTAATAATAAACAAACACCAATGATCAGGTTGACACTCGAGTTCAGTTTAGCTCCATTTACAGAACCAGCAACTGTCCCACTTTCGTATTATCTGATCTAATCAGCCGAGTTAGTTTGAATGTTTGTGCTAAATGTCTGTTTGTTGTTAAAGGAGCCAGTGTTGTCTAAAGAGCAGCCAGCCTTCCAGTATAGCAGCCATGTGTCCCTTCAAGCCCCCAGTGGTCACATGTGGTGAGTCCGCCGTCCCGTTCTGTAAATGAAGCTTGTTGATGGTCTTGTGAGTTCATTTGTTTGTTTTTTGTTTTCTTTAGGGGGACATTTCGCATAGAACGAACGGACGGCTCCCACTTTGACGTACGCATTCCTCCTTTCTCCCTGGAGAGCAACAAAGACGACAAAGCGCCCCCTGCTGGTTACACATTCTAACAGCTGCTTCTCCCCGAACCACGGCAGTGCCGGTTCATCCTATCTGGACTCGTCCCTCCTCTGTAACCCGGCAGAGCGTTCAGTTTCAGTCAAGTCAAACGAGAACGTCTGGAGAGGAATCCAGAATATCAGCGTTGGTCAAATTGAGTTTATATGTTCTGTTCAAATTTCCCCAACAGTTTTTCCTTTTTAAAGCCGCGATTAGGTTTGAAGAGATGTTCACGCCAAAGCTAAGAGGAAACATAAGAACTCCCAGACTGATGGGGCTTGTCCGGACATGCAGTGCCTAAAATATTGACTTTGGGTTTGTGCAAACAGGCAGAAACTCTGTTTTTGTCTTTATTTGTGAATTCTATCTCCATTTTATCAAACTTTAGTTCCTGCTCAGATCATTTTCTGTTTATGAATTACTCCACCCTTCTGGACCTCTTTTCTGCTGCTGTGATGTTCATCAGACCCTCCTTAGCACAGCAGAGCCATTCAAAGTGAGGAAAAGGGTGATTGATGGAAGTACAACATCCAGCAGTGAAGCAGAGGAAGCACCACACAGGCTTGTAGAAATTAAACATGATGCAGACGGGATGGTGTTTCCTCGGCCACAACAGGGAGCTGTTGAGCTTTGAAAATATGACAAAAGTAGCACAATAATACGGTGAATTAATGCATGTGTGTGAGATTAAGCTCCAGCCAACATCCTTCCTGATCCCACAGGATCCAGACTTCATCCTGGCTTGTTTTGGACTGGTGTTGGATGTCTGTGGCTTACTGTGTGACTGTGCTAAGACTGTGTCTAACGCTTCTCCAGCAAAATACAGGAGTTCATAATTCAGCTGGAGCATTTAAGATTGTTGAAAAACTGTAAATAAAGATGTAATTAAAAGTAGAACAAATAAATATGTCTTTTAACAATTTGCTTTGTTGTTTCTGTAATTTTATGTCAGTTTCAGAAATTGTGAAAGGTTTATTCACTTCTTGATGTTTTTAATTACTTTGCCAAAATAAACTTTTTGGGGAATTTTTCAAGTTACTGTGAAATGAACTACATATGCAAAAAAGAAAAGAAAAGATAAACTGATGAGGATTTAAATGCTATGTGTCCGTATCCGTCTGCAGCACTTTGTCGACTTCCTTGATCCCATCGCTCTCTGGTGTAATTAAAAAAAATGTTTTGTTGTCGGGTTTGTAGTTCTAAGTAACATTTTATATCTTGTTGGAAAATTGGCAAAATAAAGAAAATCTTAAAAAGGGATATTAAAAAATCAAAATAATAAAGGAAATCTTAAAAAACAAAAATGAAATTAAAAAAAAAACTCAAACAAAAATATTTCAAGTGGAAAAAACAAATTTGAAAATGATTGCTCAAATCATACTGGAAAGAGGAATTAAGGGAACGTCTACAAGGCACGTTACTACAACATTAATAGTTTACCGTAATTTCGGTGGTGTTATGAATAATTCAGAACTTATATGGACTCTGCAATAACATCAATAAGTGTGTGATACAGTTTTGATTATTTGTCACGAGTCGTAGTTAAATTCAAACTTGATAGTTTGGGATTTTTTGGTTTAATTTGTTGACGGTCTCTGCCTGTCTCTGCAGCTTCACGTGCAGCAGACGGAGCCGGTTTAACACGGGGATAACTCATTTCCTGCATCAGTAAAAACAAGAACATTAACTGTTCATCCTGGACGCAGATATATTGTGGCTTTTGGGCGGTTTCTTATTACCAATCAACTTTTAGTTTTCCTTCGTTTGTAATTCTTAATATAGTTATCTAGAAACACCGGAAATAAAATAAATTATTATTTTAAACACTAAAAAAATCTCAAAAAACGACAAATGTTTTTTTAATGATTTTTATTGAAAGAAAGTTGCTTCCATTGGTTATTTTGGTGAATTAATAAGAATTAAACATCTCAATAATAAATTGTTGCATTACACACGCCCACCAGCAGATGGCAGTGTAGTTTATGACTACTGGACAAAACTTAAACTTTGTGCAGAAACCGGTTAATAATGTATTTATTATATCTACGTGTGCTAGACATATATTTCTTTTGTATGAATTTTTAAAACGGTCTATTTTTATATAATTTAAAATGAAATACTGATTTACTTAGGATATAAAGAATGCCTTTGTTTATCGTAAAATTAATCTACAATTTCTAAGGATGTATTTGAGTTATTTTTGCTTTTTTAATATATTTTTTTATATTTTAGGTTGAAATATATGCCGATGTTGCTGTAAAACAGTGTTGGATTCAAAGCAGGATTAATTTCCCCGCCAGAATAAATAGCATTAACGCTGAGGTGGTGGCTCTCTGAAGTGGAATGTTTTCCTCTGGACTTTGTGACACACCAGGTGAAGCGAATGTACCGCCAGCTCGAGGAGCGCGTGCTCTTCTCCTCCCATCATCAAGGGCGCACGCGCGCGCCCTCTCCGGCATTTCTACAGAATCCAGTTCCAGCGAAGCCCCGCCACGGTTGGCCCTCCTGCCGGAGCTTGTCCTGCTCCTCCGCGGGCGGAAGGCGGTGATGCTCCTCCGCTGATGAACTGAAGGGATCCGGATTCAACCTTGGAGGAGGGCGTCTGCGGCGTGACTCCGCGCGGCGGGAGGGATAGGGCAGAGCGGAGGCGCACAGTGATGAGGGGGGTAAACATTGCCATGCCCTGCCTCATGCGGAGCTCCATCGACTCCCTGCGCGCGTTCCTCTAGCCCGGGACGAGGGGCTTTATGTCCGAGGAGTACCGGGCGCCTTGCTGTTGAAGTTGTTTTTTTGGGGAGGGGTCCGGGCGAAGTTGCGTTCGGGATGGCTGCAGCGGGCCGCGGTTCCCGCTGAAGCCTACTACTTCATGCATCCTTCATCCTGACTTTGCTGGAGCGCGGCAATGCTGCAGGCGGAATCCCGCGACTTATTCCCAACCTGAGATCCACCTTCCGGGATTTCATGCTGCCCAGATTATCTGATATTGAGGAGAAGTTGGACTTTTAGATGAAGAGCATATGGGACTCCCATGGCTCTTGTAGCTCCAAACTGATCAGACACTCACAGGATGTGATCTGCTGTTGATGTTTGATGATCAAAGTATCTGCAGGCAAAGATCAAAGCCGCCTCTGCATGACTGCTGGGTGGGACCCGCATCCTGATCTCCAGAGTTCACGCTGATCCATCACCATGGGAGCCAAGCAGACCAAAGGCCAGGAGTCTGGAGGAGCCAGTCCTCAGCACAGCTGGAGGAGGACACCCACCAAGGAGCGTGGAGACATGCTGGCCTCCCTCATGCTGAGGTCAGGAGACCGGCTGACCCGCGGGGGGTCACCACCACCTCCTTATCAGCGCCGGATTGGAATGATCCAGGAGATGATGCTCATGGCCAAGCAGGGCAAACAGGACGAGGCTACAGAGATGCTGAAGATGCTGCGACAGGTAGCTGCTGGGGTTTTTGTCTGTGAGGGCTGAGCGTCTCCCATCAGCCCTCTTTGGATTATTTCATTCATTCTGTTGATTGTTGATCCTTGAGAAGAAACACATTACGATGAAGGTGAAGTTGGGCGCTAAAACAGATGTAGAATTTGAACTTTTTTTTAATAAAAAGGTCTTTGTGGTTAAGGTTAACCCATTTCTCTCCAGAGTGACATACAGAACATAGATGTTTGATGGGGTCATTTAGGTTAATCGGTTCTCCTGTGTGATGCGAGAGGTCTTTATTCTTGAAAGGAAAGAATTCTCACTGCAATGACCCACAAATATCTAAATGTTCCTTTGAAATAGAGTTAAGCAAATAAAAAATAAATATGAATCTCTTTCAGAGGATCAACCATCCTCTATGATGAGGAATGGGTCATTCAATCTCACGAGTCTTTGCAGTCATCACTCTAAATGTTGACTGAACGTGAGAACTGGATTGGGTGACTCCACCCCCTGGGGTCCCAAACAGGAAGTAGGTTCCAAAGAGCCAAAATCCCACAGACTTCTATAGAGAAATAAACAGCTATTACTCAGTAATTCTGTCAGAAAACCATTCTTGCTCTGCTACCTTTTTTAACATGTTCTTGATAATCCCTATTTTTTCCTAATAGTTCAAGTTATAAACTGAACAATCAGAACAATAAAAGTAGGTGGAGTCTGCCGGTTCCCATATTTAACATTAAACAGGTTTGTTGTTTTCAAGTGGTAGGGATATGGACTTCCAACAATTCGGGCGTAGCGGCAAATTTTGAGTGACGTTGTGTGAGTTAAAAAATCTGAACTTTTGCAAAGAAGACGCATTGCGTCACCTATTTAAGGACTCAGCTTTGGCCCGTGAATTGTTGATGATGTGATCAGCGGGTGGAGTCCAAAACCAACATGAGGAGAATCTGGAAATTCTTCTTGACATTTTTCTTACTTGTATAGAGACAATAAAAAACGATCCTCTAATTTTATTCATATTTTTTCCTTCCTCTGACAGCAAGTTGCCAAACTGGATCACAGAATGATAGAAGTAGCGCTGAAAGAGTCATTCAGACTCAGCTCCTGCAGTAGATGGTGAAGCTCACCATACTGGGAAAGTCTGAATGATCTCATAAACCCAGACATGGAGATGTGATTACTGATGCTTTTGTAGAGCTCTTCAACATAAATCAACTTCGTCCCTCAATTTCATTCATATCTTTTATGGATTGACCATAAATGAGATATACAGTCGTTGTAGTGATGGGGCCACAAACTTAATTGGATAGCTCCTCCCACACGCGTCAGAAGCGAGTGTCGAGAAGTGAATTTTACGCGCAAATTACATTCAGTGTGAATGCAGCATCAGGGTTTAATATTCTACGTACTTAGTCCCAGACAGCTCTCATTAAGTGATGAACTCAGCAATCCAATGCACCTGCTGTTCTCAACAGTAGCAGGAAAAAATAGAGTCACAGACGTGTAGCTCAAGATACAGGAAGTAACTTCTGGTTGTTGTTAGAGATTTAAGGGATGAGGAAGGTGGTCCATCATTGGATATAAGCTGTTACCTCTAAGTTGTCTCCGGATTAAGAATTGAGGATCAAACGTTTCCACCTGTCACGGTTGGAAAGGTTTCAATCAGAACAGCTAATGTGAACAACCAAACTAAACAACATAATTGTTTATGAACTATTTGCGTTTCATCCACGTTAAACTGCCATACATACGTGAGACAACTTTGTAAATGCAGGTGTGGGTGATAGACATAAAAAGACAGTCGATCAGTAGAATCACTCCCCCCCAGGGCAGATCCTCTCAGGTCTAGAGCAGGTTGGAGCTTTTACCCTCTGAAACTGCCCCTGACCTCACGCTCTGCTGCTGGCGCCCGGACGCTTCTGTTGCAGATGAGCAGAAACGCCGCTCACATTCACATCTGCATCAGTTCCTCTGAGTCACAGCATTACTTACCCTGTTTTTCATGTCATTATCACGGGATCATAAGCAGGCGAAGGGTTGCCATGGTAACAAAGTAAACAACCGCGTTCTCTCCAGCAGCTGTCGGGCTTTAAAATAATTGGGAGAACCGAAGGTAGAGAACAACCTTCATGATGTAACCGGATATGATCCAGGCTTGAGGCTTATCTTGTTACTGCTTGTTTGTTACAATTGAACAGATTTAATGTGTTCTCCATTACTGTGTGTAGTCTACTGATAGAAGAGACGTCCAGCCTTGCTCTGTGGTAGGTCTGGTTGGTCTTGAAATGTGGATGTAAAACATGGAGATAGTGAGATGGACACCGGACTTCTTCTGTATTCTCCATTGTCCTGGACGCTGTTTTTTTCACGAACCAAATAAAGAAGTTTGAACTAAACATTTCTCAGATCATCAGAGTATTCCCTCTGGAGCAGAAAGATACAGAAGGATGTGGGGTTGCTATGGTGATAACCAGTGTATGCCCCCAGCTCAACATGGGCAGAGCAAGACTGTAGTATCTGAATACTTGGGTATTCGCGATCTGTTCCAAAAAAATACTATACAACACATGTGTCAAATATTACATTTAAACATGTTTTTTTGTTTGAAATTCTTCGACTTCAATGCCCTGTGGTCTATATCTGCTAATCTAGTGACCATCAATGTACGCTAGTTTTTCACAAAGACTTCTGGGCAATTTCTGAATTAGTAGATGTGTTTTAGATTTTGGCCCCCTGTGCGACTGAGTTTGACACACCCGCTATACAGTAACAATCCACAGCCCTAATTACAATGTCTTGGTTGGGTTCAACAGATGGATACTGGAAGACAATTTCTTCAGGGGGGTTGCAAGTTATTGTTTCATTGAATTGACAGGCTCCGCCTTCTTCTTTAACCTGGGAAAATTTCTGATCAATCAAATCGACGGGAAAACAGACGGCCCGGTCAAGTGATGTCTTCTGCACAAACTGTGGGAACTGTAAAACCAGAGCTAAGAGGAACGAATGACGTTGCTTGAAAAAATGTCTCCTCAAATTCCTCTCCGAGTATGGAAGGCCTCAAAGTGGGGAGGGGGGCAGGCCTTAAAGCTTTCAGAAGGAGGGGTTCAGTGTGTATCAGGAAAGACGTGTTACGGCTCAGGTTGGATAGATCAGGGAACGACATCTATTCTAAGTGTGTGCAGATTGTTGCTTATCCGTGGTAAAATCTTGATCAAACTTCCAGTTTTTTATGTAAGGGAGGAACCTGGAAACTCCTACGAGCCAAAGAACTTCTTTACCTTCAGCCTTTGTACTTCATGTTGAAACCAGTCATTTGTGTGCAAATACATATATATTCAGGGTTCATCAAAAAGACAAACAAAATATCTTTTTAACAGAATTCAGGTCAAATTTTACTATAATCCACTGGTCTTTTTGTAGCTAGATGTTTTGTGAAAACGGCAGATTAAGCGTTTCTATTCATTACGCATTGTTTTTCCAGCTCACACAGATCAACCCTTAGAGGATAAATAGTATCTGGTGGCGAGGAACCCTGCAGTCGCCTCCTTATCTGGCGGATTCTGCACATGAGAGGATGCTCTGTGTCAGATCCGTCCAAAAGGAGGCCACTTATCACGCAAGTCTGCAGAGGGAGAAGTGATAAGATAAGGAGGGAGGTGACGGATGTTTGTGATGAACGTGTCACAGTACGGAGCCGGGGAGGCACCGGGATGATTATAGCAGCGTCATCAAAAGCTGGAGGACACTGGATGAGGGCATAGGAGGAGGGGTCAGGAGTCGTAACCAAGGACTTTTGTTTTTCATTTTTGTCATCATGTTTTCATAGAAACTACTGTAGCCTTAATAAAAGGGGTCTGGGCCGGGCTACATCTTATTTACAACAGTTGGGGCAGAATTTCCTTCTTTAATGCTGAATTTTTCTCTAACTACAAAAAAAATGTATTCTTCAGTGTTTTTTCTATTTCAGTTGATGGTAAATTAAATGAACCCTTAGCAAAAAGTAGTTTATTTAAGTGTACTACAAGTATGCTTAGTCTATGCTAAAATTCAGGTCATTCACTTTTTATACAATGTCTATATATTGTAAACTTAAAATGTCTCAATTTAGTCTGTTGAAGTATCCAGTTAGTATATTTCCTACACTTCACATACATGGTCTGTAGTATACTTATGATGCTTATACTCAAGCACATTTAACAAAATATACTTCAAGTGTTGTTCTATTTGCGAAGGAGAGTCCTTGATAAAGTGGTACAATCGGAATTAGTGACATACTGTATGAAGGGGTTAATAGAGGCTGTGATTTGGGCTTGTATTGATCTCTGAGATTTACTTCCATCTGTTTGGGCTGAAAATCGTCCATCAGATCAGATGTTCCTGCTTCATCGCTGTTCTTCAGCCAAAGTAATTAAAAAAATATTTTTTTTCATCACTATGCACATGTTAGTGAAGGAATGCCCCATTCTAATTCATAGTATTAAAGATTTCTACTGTATTTCTTTCCTGTATTCATTATTAATAAGCTTCTTTTCCCAGAGGCTCGATTGTATCTGTGCGTCTGTGATGTTTCATAAGAAGTTTTTTGACCAGCTTTCAATTGCAAGAGTTCGACGAATGGCTGATTTGATCAGTGCTGTGTTGAAACATTTTGAACAGAAATTTGGTTTTGTGAAGGGAACTGTTTCCCCATCATCTGTTCAGAAATGAGCCCAGCTGGGAAGAAGTGATTTGATGAGTCACAGCGCTTTAAGGAGCTTAAGGTGGAAATGCTTTGGCTGAGGTTTCAGGAGAAAAGGCTCAGGTATGTTTTTAGCTCCACAAAATTAAGGAGGAATAACAGAGTGTAAGTTGCTGATCCTTCTTCACCTTCCACTTCTTCTCCTCTTTGTAAGGGATAAATAAATCTGGAGCAGAAATGTTTCACTCAGAGGACACAGATCTGGACCTCTGATGGCTTCAGCCCTGATCTTGTTTAGCTTTCAAAGGTTTCTTCTCTGGTCCCTCCATCATTAGTTTGACCTTTTTGACCCTTTAGTGCCGTTTTCAAATAATATTGGCCCCAATTTAGCTCCATAATTTTGGACGATTAACGCAATGGCATGAAATGCTTAGAATGAGAAGAAAAATGTAACTCGCTAAAATAATCGTGAGGTGCTCAAACCAAGCAATACTAGTACCTCGCAAAAATACTGATAGAAAAGTACAAAAAAGATCAAATACAAGAGATGGGTAGGGTTAAAATGGGTTTGGGTCATGTTGTTGCACATGTGACTGTGGGGTTGACAGAAATGTAGTGGTTGTCTGGTTCTCTGGGTTCCCATCACCTGACACAGATCTTGTTTGGCCGGGTGACGTCTGAGTTGGCATAATATGTTGTTTCCCATGGGGTATGAGGTTGGCACTAGGCAGTAGCGTGAAGGGTCTTGCCCATGGATTATGTTAATTGGTCGTCGTGCTCTCCTGGGAGTTGAAACCATGATTTCCCATGTGCCCGTCTAGTGCCTTAGCAAATTAACTAAGCAAACTATATTCTATTAATAGATAAACTGTCTAATGGTCTAATAACTCTAAATGATGAAAACATTTTTGAAATTCACTTGTATAAATGTCAAAACATCTGTAGAACCATTTAGTATCAGTTTCATACAGCGCCATGCACTGTATGAAATCTCTGTTCTGTACGAGTCCATAACCAGCATAGAAGACAGTTCTGTCCTCTTCCAGATGTTGTAAACACACATTCAAATATGACTGCAGACGTCATTCAGCTGGAAACAAAAGTGTAACCTGTTCCCTGCCAGACCATAGAGAAGACAGCTGCTGATGAACAAACCCAGAGTCTCTTTCTTCTGCTGATTATGGACTGCTACTCTCATTTGAACCCAGTGGCCCTCCGTACATTTCAGAACTGAGCCTTCAGTCTGCCTCTGCTAAAATCATCCTTCTTATCCTGAATATTATTTTATGGAGCAATTTCTTCATAAACAGATCATTTATTTAGAATGAATTCACTACAATTGTGCATACTCATTGTATAGTTAGGCCTTCACTGAAGGCTTTGCAGGCCCTGACAGTACACCACTATTTGAACCTATAGGTGCCTCTTTGTTACCCATTTAAAGCTGCTGCTGTAATGAGGTGCAGCTTCTTCCACTGAAAAGGATCAGGTCATGGAAACCTCAGTGATCTCCTGAATACAGTCTGTTGTTGCAGCAGATACTGTTTTTTTCTCTAATGTCAGGAGAACAGTTAAATGGTTCATTGCAGACAGCAGTTCTGACATTTATCTAACGACGGTTCCTGGATGCTGGACGCTCAAATGAGCTCATTACAGAAAAAAATTGTCACAGCTTCTGATGGTTTGTCTAAACCATTTTTAACAGTAGAGATCGTTATAAGGGAATGCTGCTGTTAAGAAAGTAAAATAATAAAAAATATTGCATTGTTGGAGGGGCAGAGGATTTTACATGACATGACTTGTTTTCTGCAAGCATCTCATGGGAGGAGGTAGTTTCCTGAAGAGACAATTTATGTCAACCAATAAATCAGTTCTTCCTTGTCTCATCAGGGTTCACTTAAAATGTAAAAACAAGGAAGAAAAAATACACAATCTGCTTTATGGAAACTGCTTCAACTAAAAGCATCTGCTGCATGTCCCCAGAGACCAGAGGTGTACCTGATGCTGCTCCTCACTGGTTTTGTTAAAGCCTGAATAATTTTGTTTATTGATATAAAAGCTGCTCTTTGAACATGAAAAAGTGAAGACTATGTGACTGAACGCTGCAAACGGGATAAATGCAGTTTGTATTCCGCAACCATCGTTTGGAAAGCGTACTTAGACTCCCGCCCACACTTGCAGCTACATAAATTAACCTTTCCTGGAAAATAACAGAACCAAGTATCATAATTTGTCATCATCTAATTGGAGGAAAGTCCTGAAATGAACACTTTCCTTTTGACCTTTTCTGCCTCTCATCCACATCAACTTTACATTTTTAAGCCTCCATATGGGCAGTATTTTTGGCAGTATTATATTTATGCTCAACATTTTTACATCCTTGCATATTAGAACACAAATCATCTATAGCGAACATATAGCGAACACTTATTAAACAAGTTTGGGTAAGTAAGGGTGAAGTGAGTGAGACACAGGCGTATAGTACGGATTTATCTTTTCATTGACCCCTCCAAATCATGTTTACAAGGAGTCTGTTAGTACTGTTAATGTGTTAAGTGTGCGATCCTTGTTAGCACCTAGACTGTTAGAAATGAGGAAATTAGACCACTACAGTTAAGGGTACGTGGACATACAGGCGTCCTATGGGCACGTACATTCGCAAGGTCAGTAATGAGCCAGTACTCGGATCTTATTAACGACAGGAGTGTGGCGTAAGGGCATATAACTTCCATTAGCCTTGCAAATAATTTGCAATACACTTACCACACAAATGACAATGGTATGTTCCATTTTCATGACGTCTTTTAAGGTAGTTGTAAAAGTCTCAAGGTACAACTCCACATATGGTAACATAGTACTCTAAATCCATACTTTAAGTTATTCCATTTGTTAAAACTGATCATTTGAAATGTTAAATCCAATTCATGGTTTAAAAACTTTATATCCAAACAGCATGATACCATAACCACATTCAGGTTCCATACTATAAAACACCACTAACATATCCTGCTAGCATCATCCGTCCATTGTCTCAAACACCCTTACCCATAGAGTTGTGTATCATGGGCGTTGACGGTTCCTTCAACGTTGGATGTGTTCATACTCGCTCGCCGAAAGGCAGAGAGTAAAACAGCAGGGAGGAGTGATGCTGCTGCAGCAACATCTCCACCTCATACTGGAGAAGCTGGTCAGGAAAACCAGCTCAGTGGAGGAGGTGGGAGAAAGCAGAATAGTAGCCAAGCTATCATTCTTCCTGGAGAATGACTCCCCCCGGTATGAAGGGCTGTCATCACCAATCAGCTCCTTGAGCAACAGACTGTTACCTTTAAGTGTCTGAAGAAACGACGTCGTAGCTCATTTCTGCTGTAAAGCTGAACAACCTGAGCTTCTCTTCTTAATCTATTATTGATTTACTATGTTTCTGACCCATGGTGCAATGGCCGTTCATCTTCTCCCTGTATCAATTTAGTAATACATTAGTGATTGATTGATCTATGTATTTATTTAGGTTGTATTGGCCTTTTCCTTTCTTTTTACTGCTGAACTTTGACTGAAATCAATCAATCAATGTATGATTATGTGATGTATTATTTGTACATACTGTGCTCTGTTGTAATTCCGTATCACAGGTATTTCCTCAGAATGAAGCGTTCTCTTATCTTATTCCATTTTCTGATCATTGAGGATACTGACACCCTGATCTTATGGATATTCTTGTTGGTTTTTAGTGAACCATCTTTCCATCTTTCCAGGACTTGGGGATGGAATCGACTTCACTAGATGATGTGTTGTATCGCTACGCCAGCTTCAGAAACCTGGTTGATCCCATCACCCATGACCTGATCATCAGCCTGGCGAGATACGTCCACTGCCCTAAGACAGTAAGACGCCGCTCTATACCTACCAGCAATCTGAAAGAAACCTGAAAAACAAACCAGAAAACGAGCTCTAGAACCTTCTAGACGCTCTAGATGTTCTAGACATCAATGAGCTGCAAGAAATGACAGACTACTGTCAAAACTTATGTGCACAGACACACAAAATAACACAAAAACACAACTTGCTCACACGAAGAGACATGCAAACACAGACACATGCATACTCACATGTGCACAAAATGCAACAAACTCACACACCCAGACATTCATAGACACATGCACTCTCATAAACACACACACACACTATGCACGCACACATAAACACATATGCACATACACACACTGATGTAGGTCTCTGTGCTGCTTCTATCAGATGATGTCTTGACTCATTTCTTCTGACACTATGGGGTTATAGAGGAGCTGTAAGTGGTTGTGTGTGTCCTTGAGGAAACTCAGCTTCTTGTGTTTTGTTCATTCATGTCACTGAGAGGAGGGGAGGGGGGCAGCAGCCATCATCCTGGATGAATTATGCAAAGAGGAAGGAGTGTGGATCAGAATTAAAAGCCTGCTGGTTAATTGCAGAGCGTTCACTGATGCTGCGGTATGAAATGAGCAGAAATGGCTTTCATTCATCTGCCTCAAAAATACATATGAAGCAGAAATACTCTGGTTATATAACATAGAAACGTCACAATGATGCGGCTCTTCCTGCCCGAAAATAATGACTCTCTGAGATGAAAGTTGATTATAGTAATTGCTGAGCTCGTGATTTACGTTCATATCATTTTTCTCTCAGCCCCTCCCACATCTCGCCTTTCAAACTAATGAAGTTCCTGTGATAAAAAAGCGATGAAATATATAGATGAACACATTTAAAAAAAGAGAATAAAGTGACTTTTGATGTTAAATCTGCATTTTTTAACAAACACAGGTTTTAGTGAGTAAAATTAATCTTCTTGGCAAATAAATCCTGAAAATATGGCAACTATGTGAAGATAAACCATGAAACTGAACTGTAGTTTGATTGTTTTGTGTTTTCTGGAAGCTTTTAGCTCTCAGAGACCCTGACATCTTCTAGAGTCATGGCTCAGCCTCCACAGGGATAAATCTGTTGGTCAGAGTCTGAAATAAGAATCAGGGTTTCTATTTGTAACTTTAAAATCTAGTAAAAATGGATGGTAAAAGTGACTTTCGATATGAGATCTTTTTACAGCCTTTAGTGTTATCAATATCCAATTTAGTTTATGATTTATGTAAGCATAAAAGGGATCAGAGATCAGATATGATCGCTGATTTCTGCTACTGTGGTCACATTTGTATTTATCTTCAGTCATTTATTTATTTTTTTACATTTATAAAAACATTTCTTAATTGAGATTTACCCCGTTTATTTTCACCCGATGAAACAGTTGTTGTCCGCGGGTGTGAATCTGATGAGCCTGACGTTGATGAAGATGTTCTGGTGAAGTTTGGATGTTCATTTTCTATTTTAATATAATTAAAGTTAGGGCCGTAAATTGATTAAAAAAATGTAACTAATTAATCACAAAAAAAAGGATCACGATTATTTATTTATTCTTTTTAGTTACAGTATTTTTTCATTTTGTATTTATTCATTAAAGTTAGAGGTGGGAATTGATTAAAAAATGCAACTAATTATATATCGCTGTCCTTTGCTGCTGCAGTCAAGGCTCAGCAGCGCGTTGTCGTGTTACCTTGACAACACGCCGGACAATGGAACAAATAGTCCAATTTTGTGAAAAAGTGATTTAAACCAAAAAAATAACAAGATTAAAGTACTAAAAAGGGATTGAATATTTATTATTTTGTAGATGACCATGATATAAGTTGGATACTACCCGACAAAGTGTTTTAACGCACATCTTGGAAGTCTGAACCGCCGACTCAAAGTGAAGGACTGTTTCTTCGCCAGGTGTAATCAATTTGCATTAATAAATATTAGCATGTTAATTCTTTTTGATGTGTGTGTGTACTTTCACAGCCCTATTTAAAATTAATTCACAAATACTTTTTTTTATAAATTCTCAAAGTGGAAATTGGAAGTTGTTTGAACTTTTTCTAATATTTTTTGAGTAGAAATGCAATTTTCATTTTTTTCTGAGGTTTTCCATTATCTCCTTATTAAAACAAGAAGATGTTAAAGAGGCAATAACAATCCAAACAGAGCTTTATGTCTGTCTTGTTTGTTTAAGACGCATCATTACTTTGGGGTTTAATTATGTGGAAGATGGAAGCAGCAGCAGAAAAGTTTCTGCAGAGACACCTTTCTTAAATCCTCTATAAGAACTCCTGCATTCGTTTTAGAAACATGCTATTTGTGTGAATCCACTTAGTCAAAGCTGTCTGCACTTTTTGATCAAAGCTCCTCTGAGCGGCTTTTCCTCTGCTATGCTGCAGGATCCATGATGGCTCACACAGGTAACCTTCATTACAAACAGAACTGAGATCTGTTAGTTCTGACTAACAAGTATATCTTGTCTTTCATGGGTGCAGTCACTTTATAAACTATCTTATGTCTGCCTGGTACAGACAATCTGAGCTGATGAGTGCTTAGGAAGAAGATGCTCATGGCAGGAAAACGCTCCCATGCTGGGAGGGAGGCAGGAAACAGACGCACGAGCCCCCAGGGTGCCGTGTGTCTGCGTAAAGATAACGCCTCATGTGTGAATCTCTGCCATTGGCTTTCCTCTATAGAGAAATTTAAAACTCATTACAGCTGCAGTCACAGGTTCTCCTCTGATTGTACAGTTTTATTAAACCCAAAGGCAGAAGCTGGTCTTCTGTGTTTATTTTCAGTCTAAATGAGGCTTTTACTGTGAAAGGGACAGAAACTACACTGACATGTTAAAGCACATGACTGCTGGGATTCATTTTTATCCTTCTGTTTGCTGTTCAATCTCACATGCATTTCCTAGATTAGGTGTGAATGATGCACTTCCTCTGTCATCTGTACAAACTGAGATCAAACAAATGATACTTTAAACATTTACAGTTTGTCTGTTAGGGTAAAAAACAGGAAAAGATTTAATACAAAAATATTTAACAAGGAAAAATACATTAACATTAATTCCTCGTTGTTGAAGTTAAATTCTGTTTAAATGAACTAAGTGTCCAGCAGCTGTTAAAAGATGCATCACGTACAGGATCAGCAGATTCCTCCTTGAAAGCATCGTTCCCTTTAGAGGTCAAGACATGAAAGGTTGTAAGAAGAAGTGAAGCCCTCCATCCTGCCCTAAATACTCCGCCTGCAGGATTGATTTTCTATAGAAGCATGACCAATGTGACTGTAAGTGACTTACAAACTGGAGCATATGAAAACATACTTCACACCATTTTGAGAACTGGATAAGTGACCCCTCCCCCTGGTACTCCAAACAGGAAGTGTCAAAATCCCATACACATTTATAGAAAATAAATAGCTAATACACAGTCATTCTACTTGTCACCAGCCACCGTTTTTGAACATGTTCTTGATAACTCTTTATTTGCTGTCCCCACGTCCAACGTCAAAACTTTGATTGGCAAATTTGGTGTTGCCCATTTTTATGTGGGCTCAAGCTCACTCCTGATTGGCCAGAGTGTCATAGAAATGTTGACTCAGACCGACTCGAACCAATCCAGCATGATGCAAAAAAGGCGATTGAATTCATTCAATTGGAGCTGAAAGTAACTACTTTTTTTATGGATGAGATCACTCTCTACTCCTGAGCAACTTATACTCTGGAGCGACTTATACTCCTGAGTAACTTCTACTGCTCAAAATACAATAATTTTTACAAAAAATTTACATCCCTTGAGTTAATTAAATGTTGATTAAATACCATAGCAACTATGCATGAATGCATCTCACATCAAAATTAATTTGAGGCATGCTGGGAAAAGGAAACTGCTAATCCGGTTAACAGGTTTCTATAGAGCAGTTTCTACCAACGCTGACCACAGCTCACACAACACCTCCTCTGTTGGGCTCCTCATTCCAGAAGCAGCACATGATGCTGTTTGGACTGATGCACCGTCCCACACATTCCTTCACTTCCTTCTGTTTCTGTCTGTTCTTACACTCCTCCACTTTGTTTTTGCTTGTGGACCTGCTCTTTTGTGTAGCATTTTTGTAACGTCTGAAGAGTTTTAAATGATCTGTTTCAGAGATCCGTTTGTTGATAATTGAGTTCTGAAAACAAAGAGTTGATTCTCTTTTGATTGATGAACTCTGTAAGAGTGCTGCAGGATTATTCACTCATTTCCATAAAGGGATAAAGACACTGAAGCATTTGTGTTGCATTAATAGATTAATCAGAATTCGTTGGTTAAATCGCATTAATCTGGATCTCAATGGGGAGTTGAAAGGTTCACTGAGCTGAAGCTCTGAAATCCTCATCGTTCTGTCTTTGATAAAACCCCATAAAAACACTGTAAGCACTTCTGCATTCACTATGAACTGTCACTCATGATGTGATTGGTGTGTTTGTGTGAGTAAATAAACTTATTTGGTTTCATAGCAGCATGGTCCTCCAATGGAATGATGTAACTTAGAGACCCGCCCACCTTCTATTTACAACATAAAGAAAATCTAACATTTTAAACCCAAAAAGTGGTGTTTACCTGTGCAGGTACTGCAGGTTTATTGAATTCCATCTTATTGTACCTTACTTTTAATCTACAAATTTTTTTGTTTTTGTTTTACTTTTAACTTCAATTTACATAATATTTTTTTACGTTCCATGGTGTAAAACTTTATTGTTTCTGTTCTCAACAGCATTAAGGCTGTTGTGTAAACACTGTAGTAGTTGGAAAAGGACTCTGGGGGCGGAGCTAAAGCTACTGTCTCGCTAAACATGCTTTTAGAAATAGTGTAGCTTAAGATAACGCAGCTGATTCTCAGCATTCTCAAAACTGCAGGGGGAAAGGATGTTGAGGATTCCTGTTGAGTCGGTTAGGAGAACGCTGACAGCCTTCGGCTTTAGGAAAGGAGAAGAAAAGCAGTTGCCTGCAGGAGGCGGAGCTTCTCGCTGGATACTGAACAGGGAGGAGGAGTTAAACTGGAAGTCAGGAGGAGATGTGCCGTGATTTGGCTGCTGTGATGACATTAGTTCCACGGCTGTGTTCATCTTTGGTGGATTAATAGAAACCATATTTGGATGACAATTACTACACAAGCAAATGTTAAATTAACAGTTTTTAAAATGTATTTTATTGTGTCTGATCCTGTTAGGCTGCTGTGGAGATACTCTTAAAATAAGTTTTACAAGTAAAACAAAACTATCAAGATTTTTGTTCAAGAAATAAAGCATCTAAATCAATAAATTTGAGGCAAAACTTTAAGATCCTGTTAGTTTGAGACTGTTCAATCTAAATCTGTTCTGGTGCAACATCAAAACTGGTGTTTTTTTGTCAGAAATAGACAGTTATTGATCAATGAATAGAAATCAACCCAAAAGATTAGTGGGCAAACAAAGTAACATTTTCATTGGTCGATCTTAAACCAGTGGGATTCTGAGACATATATGCTCATGGTCAGTCCAGGAGAAGCAGTTTCCATAGAGAGCAGCCATTTCATCATTCAGGTTTATGGAATAATGAATGAATCAAAGGACCATCTGTCTATCAAATAAAGTGCAAAGTGGATTTAAATAAAGGTCATTTTGAAGAGGATATAATCAGCTGGATGTCTCTGGTCTGACCTTCATCACCCTCAAGTGAATTGATGTTCCAAACTTCTGTTGATCAAAGTCCAGAGGAGGAAGTCGGCGGGGGTGATGTGGGTTTTAACCTTTAATGTAGACTGCTCTGGCCTGGGGGTCAGGGCCCTTAGCCCCCATGAACTGGTGGGGTTTCTGTGTTGATGCTCTCAAATAATCACAGATTATTCAGTGTTGAAGCTGAATTTTCCTCTTTATGTTCATCTTCCGTTCGTGTTTTGGTTGACACATTTTAACCATTTTAAATCAAAGAAGCGACTTGAATGCTTTTGCAGAAGCTGTTAATATGTGTGAAGGCAGAAAACCTTTCCCCTTTCTAGGAGATGCTGCTACACTTCTGCGGTTTTAGATTTCATTTTTGCAAGGAAATCCATTCCAAATGTAACTATGCTCACATTGTTTTCTCTGACAGGTAAATTCACATAAACTGTAAAGAACTGTTCTAACATCTCATTGAAAAGTTGGCGTTTGGGGCGTGATGTTGCATTGAGGTGTTTGCATCATCTACTCAAAACAACTGCTTCCTAAAGCTTAGCATTGCATGATCCATCTGTGTTCTAAATTAAGCTTTGATGGTTATTTGGAACAGAAATGATGATAAAACAGCTTTGAAAAAAAAATAGACATACTTCCGTTGCTTAGTAACAAAAGGTCACCCTGACAATCCCTGTCTGCGAGGACTAAGATGAGCTGATAACCTGCAAGGAATAGAAGGTCTTGTATAGAAACAGCTGGAAGCTCCATGCTGTCCATCACTTCAATGAGGCCATTTTGAGAGAAAAATTACAAAAAATAACCTTAAAGTGAGAATCTCTGAAATCCCAGAGTACATTCACTGAGGACGGTAAAACTCCTCACGACACATTTTATCCACTTTTTTAGACACACACGAACATGTTCACACTTTCTCTCTAGTTTAAACTCTCAAAGTTCAAACCTTCATTGAAAAAAAAGAGTCCAGTGTTAAATAATGAAAGCAGAGATTCTGCAAACTGCACACATTCTGTGCTGGGGACACAGCCTGGGGGAGATGTATTTACAAGGTCAAAAGCCAGTCGGGTCGCAGAACACAATGTGGTGGAGAAACAACAAAAAAACATGCAAAATCGCACTGAAAAATACCAGCAAGACAGCAAAAGGTGCACCGCAATATAGCAAGAACACTGTACATATTTCTAATATCTTGTGTTTCTGCATGATTGCCAAACACCTTTTAATTTAGATATTTTAGATACTGTTCATTAGGAAACTTGTGGAACTTCAAAGAAAAGATTTGAAACAAACATTTACTAAACATCTTGTGAAAATCTCCTTCCACCAAAATTTTCACCAACAAGTCGAACCCCGAGCTCACATGGCTAGCGTTACAGCTAAAGTACGATGCGGGAGCGGTCTAGCTACAGTCGATGGCTCATTTTAGGTCCTGGTTGGCTGCAGCTAGAGGCTCTACTGCCAACCTCACAAAACTCCAAACTCACATACGTTCACGCTAATCCCCACTTTGTTTGCTGCGGTTCAGCTGCGTCGTCCGGCGAAATTCGAAACCAAACGAAACGGATTCGCAGAGACGCAGAGGCTTGACTGCAGACGCAGGATGTGAACGCCTGCAGTGGGATTTCCTCTCGCACCTTTTAAAGTTATGTAAAGACTGCTGTGCTCACATCGGAGCTGTAACGCTAGTGGTGTGAGCCCGGGGTAAGCATATTCTGAGCCAACACATTCTCACTCCTAACTCGTCACACATTGACGTTCGGTTAAGGACCTCTCTGCGTCAAAAACTGACATTTTTTGATGTGCTGACTGTCCCCATTAATTCACGGGTCCCCCATCGGAACTGGTCTAGTATTGGGACGCTAAGCCTACTGGTACCCTAAACCGGTACCGGTTCGCATCCAGTACCAGTTTGGGCCCGGTACTGTGTCTGGTACCGGTGCAGGGTTAGGGTTTGGTACCGGGTTGGGTACCGGTAATGGATACATTCCAAGGACTAGTCTGTGTCCGGTACCGTGTCCCAAGTATTGCGGACCTTTAATTTTACGAACAGCCAGCACGTCAAAAAATGATGAGTTGGGGACACCCAAAATGTCAAAAAGTGAAGCAGAGGGATCCTTCACCAAACGTTCATATATGACGACTTGGGGATGAGAATGTGCTGCCTGAGCATTTCAGCTAATTCCAACACCACCTCCCATTCTACAGTTTTAGATTATTTTGATCCAGCCTGAACCAAGGACTCGTGATTCTCTGATCTCCAGCTTGGCCCAAGTCCTCAACCCAAAGCTTTTGGACTTCAGAGAATCTAGTTCCAAAACACAGCTGACGATGCAGGTTTCCGCAGGGCTTCATGAAACAAGAGGGTCTTGAATCCTGGAGCTACTGATTATCACAGTTTCAGCTGAAACAGGACGGTTTCAGATCTATGGGTCTTCATCGTGAGTCTCGTGTTTGGTTGAGCTTTCTGTTGTCATTCTTCACCTGGAGGGTAAAGGCTAAATTCAACCCCCTGTCCTTTATGTTCGTACTCACCCACCACTTCTCCACTCAAACACTTGAAACCCAACAGCCTGAAAAGGATCAAGCAGAAAAACGTAACTCAGAGCTTTGCAGGAAAATCCTCCTTTTATGTTCTCCTTTGGCACATCCCAACCTTCCCAAAGGGGTGTACAATGAAAAATATTGGTAATTATGAGTGCTGTATGATACTGAAATTGTTCCCATCAGTGAGTTTACAGTCAGCAGGGTTTGGCTCATGAGGTTTATAATATGATTTTTATTACTGTACTATTGGTCTATGTTTTTCCCAAACCTTTACTTTCGCTTATTAGCCTGTTTCTTCTGTTTCTCCATCATTTCCACTTGTTCTGTCTGCTTTAATAGATTATGTCTGCCCAATCAGAGGTGAGTTTTTTATGTCTACAGAATTAACCAGAAACTGGAAGCATTCCCCACGTTAACATCTAACCACACATTAGCTCTCCTAGTTGATCCACCAGAACATCAAAAGCCATAAAACCACTGCTGGAGCTGCTGCTCCGCACAAGATAAAAATCAATGATGCAGTTGTTACTGAAAACTATCAAAACATCAGAACGTCCCAAGCTCTGTGGACGACATTATCATCCTAACATGAGTGAAAACTGCTGCCTTGCTTTACAGTTTCTCAGTGCAAGAGGTGCTGCCAAGTTTCTGCCCACTCATCCATACGTTTGCATACAGAACGCCAGGATGCTCATAAACAACCAATGGGCATCTCATGATCTCATCTGAAGGCTCTGGATTTATTTTAGTATTTGGATTCAGAATGTCCATGATAGATTTTAACCTTAGGATGTTAAATGTGATTTTGTCATCTCTGTAGGGTTGACGACTGTGATTTTTTTTCGAGTAAAATGCAGGTTTTTGTCAGGTTTTACTGGAAAATTACAGCTAAACTGTTAAAATTGGGACATTTGGATGTTTAAATGTAAGTGAAAATGGTTTCATAAAACAACAATTTTTGTGATGGACTTTTAAGAAAAGGTGGTTTATCAAATCATGAAAAATTGTGAGTCAAAGGAAATCAGGACCTCATGAATCTAAACTGGATCAGTTCAGGAATTTTCCCTCCTGTCTGGAAAATGTCATCACTGGTTGTGTAAGACTTGGATGGTGGTGTACTTTTGCTCTTTACTTTGAAGGGAGACAAATATTGTTTTGACAATCTATTTTCTTTTCCAAAAATATTTCTTGTTTCAGTCTCACAGAGAAATTGGGGTAAAATCCAGATTTTTCTTAAATGGAAATGCAAAATGAGTCAGGAAAATCCATTAGCAAACACCCAATAATTTATTGATTACAAAATTATTTCTTACAAAATCACTTAAATTTAAAGAATGTTCCAATGTGTTCGTCCAACACAGATCCAGAGGAAAAAATGTAAACCAGTAGGAACACTATTTATTACAAATTCACACCAGGATCAAAGTCCAGAACCAGGTTAGGGGAGAACGTCAACTTGTCAAAAACATCTGGAAACATCTTTTGGGAGGTCCAACTTGAGGAAGAAGTCAGGCAGCCAAACAGCACTAATGAAAGTTGGACGAAGTCAAGGTGACGTGACTCAACTCAAAGAAGTCTACTGGATGGATGAGAACCTTCGTCAATAAAAACTGCTACTCAACAGCAGGCGAATCCAGAAACAGAATCCATGGCGACCATAAGAACACGCAGAATCACACATGAGTCATTGAACAAGTCTTTAGATGTGGAAGCAGAATCCTGTCAGTTAAAACTGACATTATTTTCTATGGTTCCAGATCTGGTCATGTAACTGTCAACTTTTTTATCTGACTTCTGCCCTTACACTTGTATTATTGGATTATGTAAATGTGGTGTTTTTAATCAAATAGAGAGGAAATCAAAAATATCCTGACTTTCCTCACTGATCAACATTTGTTTTCACTCTCAGGAGGGAATCAATCATTTTTTTATTTATCTGCATGTATCATTGGGAAGATTCAACACTTTGAGGCGTTATAACAAAAATGTCTGGTCTGTGAAAGAAGTCAATGATGGTCGTTTTAAAATAAATTTAGGACAGTGTCAGAGTTTGGAGGTTTGGTTGGTAATCTTTTTGGAAATGCATTGCAGAAATCTAACCTGCGTCACTGTCTGTAGCAGATTTGATATTGAGTCTAAAAACATAATGACCTTTAGAATGGAAGTATATCAGCCTCAGTAAATGTTCTCTCGGTTTCTCTATGTTTGGAGGAAATTGGTGGACAGAAATCTCAGTGGCAGCAGACCTTCTGTGTTTATTTAATTGGAGAATCGTGTTAATCCATCACATCTCCAATCCTTTTTGGGGTCACTGGGTTGTTGGAGCCTATACTAGCTAATCTTGGGTAAAGGTGGGTTACACCCTGAACGCGTTACCAGTCGGTTGCAGGGCCACACAATCATAAAGACATTCGCAATCACAACAAAAGGCAATTTGGAGACACCAATTATGAAGCCTGTTTTTGGACTCTAGGAGTAAACGTACATGAACAGGAGAACATGCAAACTCCACACAGAAATGTCCCACCTGGAATTTGAACCAGGACGTTCTTGCTATGAGGTGAGAGGATTAACCACTGCTCCACCATGCAGCCCACATATTATAATGCTAAATAATGAAATAATTAAAATGTGTAAATCGTAAATGTAAGGAATCATCTGGTTCTTTATTTTTGGCTTTTGCTGTTTTAGACGTTCTCAAACAGAAAGTAGTTCCTCTGTGAGGTGAAGTCGTGGTCTCCAGTCGTGTCAGTGTTTTCCTGCCCTCATGACCGCTGGGACGAGAGCAGGAAGATTGAATTATCCAGATTGTTCATGCAGAACGGAGGCAGAGTGAGGACTCATTTAGCAGAGCAAGCTGTGAAAAATGCGACTGGAGTGTACAATGTGTACTATCTCCATCACAAAACGGAAGCACGGAGAAGAACAAAAGACAGCGATGGAGGAGAGGTCTGCAGTTCTCCAGGGGTTGGAACAAACCTGTAAATGTGCTCCCCATCAATAATGCAAGAGAACTGAGAATCTGAGAAAATGGGTGAGAGGCAAAAAACCACAAGAAAGATGCTGATGGTGAAGAAGGAAAAGAGACAAATAAGGGAAAAATATTCATACTTTTTGAGTTAGTTCGTATAATTCTTAGATTGTGGGGATGTGTGTCAGTCTGTTTAAATACTTTAACAGCAGCAGGTTTCTGGAGTGAAGGGACTCACTTCCCTTCATCACAGAGCGCTAGAACAGGGGTGTCTAAAGTCAGGCCTCGAGGGCCGGTGTCCTACATGTTCTCCAAATAACCTGCCATCGAGGCTCCTTGTTGGTCTAACACACCTGATCCAGGTAATCAGCAGCAGACAAAGCAGGTTCTCTCAAAAACCAGCAAGAGACCGGCCCCCAAGGACTGACTTAGAATATTAGTTTGTAATGAATTAATTTGTCATCTTGAATTTCTTTTTTGCCTTTTGAAACAAAATTTTATCCTAAAATAAAACAGCTTATGATGTAATTTGACTTTTGTTGATTTTAAAGCCTTTTTTGATTAGCTACAACAGAGCAAAAATCTGATGATGATGCAACTGTCTGCAACTGGGATGTGGGAGGGGCCTGCAGCACCCGCTGCTGGAGTTAAACAACATTCAAGTATCTATTGTTTTCTCACAACAACGTCAAATATTTTTGGGGCTTAATGTCTTTTGTAGCAAAACAGCTTGGTAAGATGCCATCACCATATCTTCAGTCTGCAATAAGAAAAAAAAAGGTTGCTGGAGTCTGTCTTTGTTTCTATAGCAACCATTTTCACCAATCAGGAGTGAGCTTGTTTGAAGGCCACGTCCCCTGCAATCTTTATTTGTCACTAAAACTCAGTAAAAACTTACAACCAAAGAATAATAAATACATAAAAATACATACAAAAGTGAATTGTCCAGCAACTAAATAAAGGAAATAAAAATGAATGTGTTGCTGAAGAAAAAAAAAACAGGATACCCAATTAATATTTGTTAAAATGAATAAAACCAGAAACTAAAACATGAAGAAAACATCCACTGTTGCACAATTTAAAAGCAGGCAACACAAAATCAGTCAATCAATCAATTTGAATGTTGGACATGGGGGCCTGTAGGCTTCACCTACTTGTGGCACCTGATTGTTCAACTTATAGCTTGAATTACAGAACAAAATAATAATAATAAAAAAGAGGATTTTGGAGAAGTTGTTGAAAAATTCTGTCAGAGCAAGAATGGCTATTCTTGACTGCTTATTTCCCAATGACTGAGGATAATTATTCCAGGTTTAGGTAGAAAATTTAAGTACAAGAATCTGAAGAGCTTAAATGTTTCTCACATGAAGACATAAAGTTATTATAAGTAAAAATGCTTCTGTACTTATTTGTCATTACTGTAAAACACACCGGATCACATGAAATCAACTCAACAGTCAGGAACATTTCTATAAAATAATGTAGAAAATGTAGAATGACTGTCATTCAGAGTGTTGCCTCTGGAACTGTTACAGCTCGACAATATCAACGGTCAGGAAACTTGGGGGTTTGGGATTTGTCAGCCACATTTTTGACTGAATAAAAAAAGCGTTTAAAATGTTTTTATATGAGCTCTGAGCTTCTTCGTGTGCTCTGAAAATGTCAAAGCACTTATGGCATTGCCAAAAGTACGTTCATGATTTATTTATGCTTGAGCATCGTAAAAAAAAAGAGTTTCTTTAAAAGCACTTTGAATTCTTCAGGCTGAAGTAATGCAGGTTTCTCCACCAGTGGTTGTTTATAAAGTACATATGCAACAAGAATACTTTAGAGTAAAGAAGCTCCACATCGCTACAGGAACTCCAGGAATCCCTAAAGAAAACAACAAAACTGGAGATGAAATCAACACAAACAGTGATTGTTAAAACAACAGAAAAGCTTCATTGAAAAAAACTTAGAAACAACATGAAGGTCGTTCTTTACAGTAATTGAAATCTCTCATCTGTGATGCAGCTAGTTATTAAAAACATAGACGAATGACAAGAATGCAACTCAAAACAAAATTCAACGTTTACTGTAAATGTGACTAATTACAGTTGCTGCACTTTTACAAACAGTTTGAAGGTTTTGAAGCTAAAAGCAGCAAAAGGACCAAAAGATCTGCAGATGTGAACATTATTCCATCACAGGTTTATCCTCTTAAACAAACACTAGAAGAATGAAATGTTTTACTCATTCAACTTTTAGGGATCTTCTTTGCAGACTTTCAACTAGACAGACAGACAGATAGAAAGATAGATCGAACTGTGCATCATTCCCTTTTTAAAACGAGCTAAATAAAAAGTACATCAGTAATTAAAAGCAAGAATGTACAATAGTGTTAAAATAGTTATAACCAGATTAAATTAGGATGAATACATACGTAAATAAGTTAAAATTATTAATATATCTGGTTTCTTTTCAATTCAGCATAAAAAAGAGATGATTTAGAAAGAAGCAGTAATTGGAGTTTGGATTGTTGATGTTTTTATGAGAATTTCTGATGATACTGAATTGAAAGTAATGTAATTAAAGTACTATTGGTACTACTTAATAACTATCTGTTATTGCTGGTTAAAAAATCGTGTTGTTAGTTACTGAGTTATAAATGCTTTGTTGAGTGATGGTTAACAGTTTGTCAAGAATTTATAAATGTGCCCTGTAGATGGCCAACAGATAACATGTTAGATATCCAGGTATAAATGAAAGCATAGACATTTTGCAAATAGGATTTTATGAATATCACCTCAAATTTCTGTACCTTGAACATGTTCCACCCATTTTCTGGATAAATATTCTAAATATTTTAAACTCAAATAAAAAAAATGAAAAAAATATTGGTGTTTGGCCAAGAAAAATGTCCAAAATTTGTTGGCTATTCTAAAATAAACTTAATTATTTCATTTAATATAATGATAGATGTTCATAAGGTCATTCTTTTTGCCTATGTAAACATTTAGACACTTCCTGATCTCTGACAAAGACTTGTAGATCTCCGGGATTTTCTGAGCCGACAGGTGTCCGTCTGTGTCCTACAGGAGGGAGACTCTCTGGGAGCGATGGAGAAGGTCTGCCGTCAGCTGACCTACCACCTCAGCCCACACTCTCAGTGGAGGAGGCACGGTCTGCTGAAGCGGAAGCCGCAGGCCTGGTGAGTGCGCGTCTGATGGCTTTCTTAACATCTCTGCGTGTCATCATGGAAAAGTCTGCTCTTCGTTTTCTCGCAGTTGGAGGTGAAATGGGTCTTCTCTGTGTGACTGTGCCTTTATGTCTGCCTTTCACTGTCACGTCACCAGAGCAGAAAAACTGTCTCCATCCTCCCTGAAAGTAAATTTGATCAATCTTTTCTGATCATCCTCACACATGCACATTTCTCTGAGGTGAAAGGGAAATAAAGAGCTGGATTTGCTGTTGGCTGCAGAGCTGCACATTATGGAAATGAGGCGTCAGAAGCGAGTCATTAATCCGTGTGCTTCCTCGGCTCCGATTCTAATGAAGTATCTGAAGACTCAGAGTGAGAGCCGCGCCGTCAGCACTCCGACTCTCCAGACAGACTGACGGATTTAGAATGAAGCAGCTCAGCTTCTTCACGGAGACAGCTTCATAATAAACATTTAGCAACACAGTCTGGTTTTTTTTCACATATAAAAGTGCAGTGCAAAAAACAGATTGATTAGTGGGTCTACGGAGTTGGAGGAACTGAAGAACCAGCACCCACAGGTCCACATTCTTTTCATTAGCTGCAGATGTAGGAAGAGAGGAGAACTGGAGGAGGAGGAGGACATGGACTGCTTCCTTTCTCCTCAGGAGGGGGTGATGACATGACTCATATGATTGTTCTGGACTGGAAATATCCTTGATTGCCCCCCCATCAATATTAGGTTTGTGACAGAAGACATGCACAGCCATTTCTGGTGTGTAATTCATGACAAAAGTCCTGAATGTTTGTGGTAACGTCAAAAGGAATCCGATTTTTAGAAAACTGATGTTGCATAAATGTTTTCTGCATGGACGTTTCTGATAGAACTGAGTTCTAATGGCTTCATTGTGGTGGTAGGGGGGATCATTATTGGCTTTTATAAAAGAGTTTGGGAATTGTTTTTGACCACAGGGCTTTCTCAAACAATTAGCAGACAAACAGCAGGAAAACAGGCAGCATAAAAGCAGAGCTTACTCCACCCTACTGCACCTCACCACCAACAACACCCCAATCACCCTTTTGACCTGTTTTAGGGGAAGCTGGATGCACTGCTTAGTTATAAACATGAACCGGATCTAATAAATGTCATATTATGACTCAGTTTGGCTAATTTTTCACAATTTTTGCCAATTTAAAGTACAGAAACACCATTTATCAAAAGGTGGAAGCAGCCATGTCCTTAAAAAGACTAGTTTCATCGTCAAAACACAGTGCTCAACACGGTCTTAGTCGCCCAGCCGTCGACTTTTTGAATCCGCTTCATTTCCATTTGTGGTCACAGCTGGAGCCTACTGAAAGGAAAAGGTGGATTTCACCCTGGACAGTTCGCCATAGCAGGACAAAAGAAGGGCAACAGTTCGTCAGTCCTTGGCAGGTGTTGGACTTTTTCAAGCTTAAGGACTCTGTTGGATGTCTGACAACAGAATCTCAGTAAAATCAAGAGTTTCTGCTGAGTGCAGCAGATGGTAGACATACGGACTTTGTAGAATTTATGCAGAGAATTCATTCTCCCTTAAGTACTTGGCATCGGTGGTCTGTCTGGCAGAAACACCAGCTCTTGTCTGAAAGACTCGAAGAAAGAATCCAGAATCCACAGAGTAAGAGTGGTTAAAACCCAACAAATAGACAGAATCCAAATGAGTCTGTCCATTTGTTGTTTTCTCAAAACCTTTATACACAGAAGTTACTGTGCCACATGCAGGCTGAAGCAGGTGCTTCAGGCTTTTGGGTTGTCCGGGTCCATAGAGGACCATAGAGACGAGCGGATGCATCGTAAGGGAAGCGCAGGTGTCTCGTACAATGGGGTATCATGAAATTGGAATGTATTGTTGTGCGTTTTGTAAGTATATTGTGAAGTATTTGCAAAGATAGTGGAAGTTACACACAGTTATGACTTACGGGGGATGACGTTGTACGACGTACTTACGCCACACTCTAGTCGTTAGTAAGATGTGAATACTGGCTCCTTACACAAATGTTGCACGATTGAGGTGTGCGCATATGTAAGTACCAGAGGATGTTCGCACACTCTGATTGTCTAATTTCCTCATTCTAACAGTCAGGTTGCACACAAGGAGTGCACTCTTTTCACATGAACATCACTAACTAGTTGAAGTGTTTGTACCAATCTCATTTTAATTTGGTCATTTGAATCCAGACGTTCCAATGTGTGTTCTTGGGAATGAATTGGTGAAATATAAACCCATTTGTTATTTCTTTCAATATTTTTGACTTTTTCAGAAGTTCTACATACTAAGAAATACCCTTTAGTGATAAAACATCTAAATATTAAAATGTGCTTTGTCCTTCTGTCGGATCCGTCACTCTGTGGGAAGCTTCTCTAAAACTTCACTACAGCTTTTGGACAGGGAGACTCAAACCTCCTAGAAACTGTGAGGAGGAAGATAGTGACCAAAAAAACTCATTTGAAATTTAGTCCTTTTGATAAAAATTTGGATCAGAGTCCTACAGAGTACTCTGGATCGTCACCATGA
>NC_050524.1:20722058-20766676 GCF_002922805.2 Oryzias melastigma | reverse complement strand
CCTGACTGGCTTCAACTGGTTTGAAGCTCCATGTGGGTTAATGTAACAATGCATTCATAAATGTGTTAATAATAAGGTATAAAAGTGTAACATACTATAAAATAATTTTTAAAAAGTCTCGATGTAACATAATAAAAAAGTATAAAGCCTTCATTTAGTATAAAACAAGTCAAAACCCATTAGAACTGCGCTAAAGAGAGACTTTAGACAGTGACTCTGATCAGTTTGTTTTGGACGCCTCTTAGTTTTAAGTCTTTAAAGCAAAAGATGTAACCCTAGAGCTCAGTTCTATGAGTCCAGAGAGGAAACAGAAATCTAAATGTTCCTTCTGTACAACAAACACCTTCATCTTCAGTGAAGGTCTTCCTCGATAGAAAGGAAGTAATTTCACAGTTGAATATGTGGAGCAGCGAGAAGATCAGGTCTCCTCAGGCTCCTGCAGAGAAAAGTGTGAGGTAAACAGAGGAACAGGTGATGTTCTGCCTCACCTGCAGCAGCGTTTGGTTGAATCTGTGTGCTGGGTGAAGAAAATGAACACTGGTGTTCTGATCACACGCCTGCTGCTTCATTCTTTCTAGTCAAAAAGTAAAAGCCCTTACCTTTACACATTGAGTTTTTTTTGTTCCAAAAACATTTCAATCCTTGCTTTTAAGTTAGAAAAGGCTGCCTGTCAACACACTTCACAATCCGTCCAGAGGAAATCTGGAATCTCTGAAAAGATCCAGAGCTGCATCTCAGAAGTCGCAGGCCTCGAGGATCCGGATCAATATTGAAGTCTTTAACCAGGAAATTGGAATGGAGCTGTTCAAAGGCAGTTTGTTTTACTGGAGGAGAACTTTTCTCTCTTCAATTAACATTTGATGGGCAACTGAGGTTCAGAAATTTACATCTGAAGACACAATCAAAAACTCAGAGGAGACCATCGTTAAGACGTTTGACAAACGCACAGGTCAATCTTTGACAAATCCCAAGCAGTCAAATCTCAGTCATGGTAAATGAAACTGCTCTCCATGTTAGTGTAACAAAGAGGACCATCAGGCTGGAACTGCTTTTTACCAGGAGGAAGGACAGTTCAACTCTATGTGATGTTGGCCCCGCCTCATTCAACCAAATACTGTGTGTACTTTCATGAGTGTATGCTGTCCCCTGATGGACTGGCGATCTGTCTAGGGTGAACCCGCCCTCGACCTTTGGTTGCTAGGACTGGCTCCAGCCCTCCTTGAAACAGCAGGTGGATGAATACTCAATGAGCTGACTATTCTGATGTCCAGAATCAGGGAATAGATCTCTAAATACTATGTTAAAAGGTATAAAATCAATCAAGAAGTTAATATTTCAATTTCTGGCAAACTGCAGTTTCTTTTTCAGTTTTTTTTTCTACCATCTTTATCTTTTTATGTACATGCGATGCTAACAACAAGACGTCAAATTCCTCTGTCAAATGGCATGCATTATTATTTATACCTCTAAATGAAATATGAACATGAAATATCTAGATTTGAACATTTTTAATAAAAGAATCGGACCACGTCGTATTGCCAAAAAGTTAGTTGACTTCTTACTGAATGCACAAATACCGGATGCATAGGATGTGCACACAAGGAGCGCACACTTATCACGTGAACACCACCATCAGGCTCCTTGTGCAGTCTGCAAGATGTGAGGGGATTAAAAAATGTTCACCAACATTATCGGTCTACGACCTTGATAATCCACACAGGCCACCTGCGTACCCCACACAGGTTTGACCATTTTGTATCCTGTATGTAGGGCATTTGGGACTAATGCTTAACATGTCCCTCTTTACATATTTGTAGCATTGGCCTCTAACAGTTGCTTGTTTTTTTCCTTCTTCTTCAGTAAAAGCTTCAAAACGTCGATGCAGCAGGACTCACCGCACAAACGTACTCTAACATGCTCATCACTTTGAAGTGACTGCAGGGCTGTCAGCTGTTCTTGACCTGAAAGAGCACAGAATGTGCTTTGCTGCAGAATCCGATAGTCTTTAAGAACCAACATTTTCACTCAGCAAAGGCCTAAGAAAGCGGCATGTAAACAAACGCCGTCTTTGATCCCTCCTTCTTTGACCGGAGTCTGTTCCGTCTATCTCCCTCTGCCTCCTGTAGATTTATGTCTGCCTTTTTTTTTTAATTGGCTGATTTTGTTTTCTTGACGTTGGGAAAGAAGTAATGAGATCTCACTGAGGCCATGCTAGCTTTGTTTGCCATGGCAACCACATTGTTCCATGGAACTCACACGTCTGGCTCCCTATGAGCTCTCCTCTCCTGCCGGCCTGTCAATGTGTCTGCTGCCTGCTGACTGGCTGTCTCTTCCTGCTTTATCTACTGATTTATTGGCATCTTCCCATATGTACTCTGACAGCGAGCAGAGAAACAACTTGACTCAGGTTATCTGTCCTCTCTGCTCTCTGTGACCCAACATTTCACACATCCAGATCACCTCACCAGCAGTAAAATATATAATTACATGGAAAAACATGATATTTAGGTACCTTTAGATGTGTCGACAAATGTATGACATGCATGAATTTACAGTCAGATGGGAGTTTTATTGAAAATGACGTACTTCTATCGGTTAATGTTTTATCTCATGTAGAAGGTCAGGGATTTGTCTTTTCACACTCGATCGCTGCCTCTTTTGTTGCAGGAACCTGCAGCAGATAACAGCTATTTTTGTCTGGGGTTAAGGGCAGATGGAGATATGACAACACAATGGGCACTTTGCAGAGGGCTTTGTGTGCTGAGAAGGTCTCATAGCCTGTCAGGATGCTGAGTGATGAAGCGGGATACAGAAAACACCATTTAAATCAAGTCAAACAGCTTATATTTAAATTTACATTAGCACTGTCTGTGTCAGAAATGTCTCTTTGCTGTTGTGTAATTATGGCTCTGCGTGCATAAAAAAGGTGATGGCATGCTAGTGTAATGTGTTATTGATGCCAGGAAGACAATCAGGAATGAATCCATCAGAGGAACAGCTCATGATAGATGTTTTGGAGATGAATCGGAGAAGCTGATTGAGTTGAGAGGAGGAACGGTGATGATAAGGATGATGAAGGATGCTGATGTTGGAAATTCTATAAAAAAAGGTTTAGAGGAAGACCAAAGCGAGCAGGATGATGCAGAGCAGATGGCAAAGGTCTCACTTTGGCGCCCCTGAAAGTCTTATATCACGCTTTCCTTAAGTTTTTTAGAGTAAACTATATCCATATATGTGATCATATATTACCTTCGATACACTATAGAACAAATATTTATAATATTTTAGTTATTTTTGATAGCTTTTTTCCAACTTGGAAGTAAGACGCCTCGATCTTTGAGGCTCCGTCTTCTGCTGCTTGGGGTCGCCACCCATATCATGACGTCAACCTCATGTGAGCTCATGTGTCAAAGTCAAGGCGAGTTATTTTAAGTCAAATGGGCTATTTTATTGTTATTAATAGCCCAATGTTATCTTGTTGGTATTTCTAACTTGTTTAACTCTGACAACAAATATTTTTTGGAGAGTAAAATACTGAAAGTTATTTAAGGTTTAAATTGATTTATTCTGGAAGGACATTCCTGTTAGCTGTTTTGGCTAATTTAGGCTTTTTTCAGATTTTTAGGCCATTTTGGAGTTTAGCTTATATTTTAGCTACATGCTAGCTGTTTTGGCTATTTTGGGGCTTTTTTAAGATTTTTAGATAGTTTTGGAGTTAGGTTAATATTTACACACTAGCTGTTTTTGGCTAATTTAGTTTTTTTTTCTTTTAGTTTTTTTGGGGGCTAATTTGCAATTTTGCTAATATTTTAGCTGGCTATCAGCTTCATTGTTTTCAGCTATTAACTTAAGCGTTTTCAGCTATCAGCTTGAGCATTTCCAGCTATTAACTTATGCATTTTCATCTATAAACTTCAGCGTTTTCAGCTATCAGCTTCAGTGTTTATCAATTCCAGCATCTTCAGTTATGAGCACTAGCATCTTGAGCGGCCAAATTCAGCTTATAGCATTCACGCTAGCATTATCGCAGGTAATGCTATATATCTAGTTCATAATTATGATAACAAGTTATGGTTTTAAAGTTTTAAAAAATGATATTTTAGAGTGTTCAATAAATGTTTATCTTGTTCAGCCTGTGACCTAAGGTGTGTTTTAGATTTTAGCCCGATGTGCGATTGAGTTTGACACCCTTGACCTAGAGCCTCCCTCGACAGCATATCAACAAAAACAAACAACACCCGAGCTATACATTTGCAAAGTTGTCTGCCTTTAGTAGCCCCAGCCATTGCTACCATAGTTGTAGGAGGACTAGAAGTTGAGCCAGTGGTTGAGCTAGCTGAGTTGCAAAGGTAGCTGAGTTGCAAAGCTAGCGGCTGATCACCGGAAAAATTGGGTGCTGTTGTTAGCCTGGGGGCAGTTCTGGCAGTGCAGACTCTTCTTGTAGAGGCTGTTCTCACTTTGTGACATCAGCTCATGAGAACCCGCCCGTTTCCATGGATTTGAGAAGGGCTGGTGCTCAGACTGCAGGTTTTTAGAGGATTACTCAGAAATGCTTGGATGGATCAAAATACTGCTTTAGGCTTATTTATAGTGAGGAATAAACTTTATAATACACTTAAAAGCTAAAAAACTTGATTTGCATGGTTTAAATCAGGGGTCACTTCACTAATTGGGGGACCGCGGTCTGGAATGGACCCAGATGTTGAGTCGTTCGGACCCAGCATCTCGGTCCGAACTTGACACAAAACTAATATGTCTCTATTCTAAATGATGCATCTCTTGTTGTCATTGCAACACGTTCTCACCATCAAGTCATCATGTATGGACACTTCTGGAGAGAAACTTTGGGGAGAAAAGAACCCGTGCGGTACGAGCTGGTTTTGTCCTTCAGAATCTGCTGGAATTATGTTGATCATTAACAATTAAAAAATTACAATAAATCAAAGAACATAAACACTTGAGGGTTAACTTCAATACATTTGCATTTTTTCTAACTGGACCTCTTTAAATTTTAGTTGAAGACTCCTGGTATAGGCCCATTAAATAGAGGATTCCAAAAGACGACTTGATGTCCATAAAACTTTTGCTTTGAACTAAGATGATTATTTTTCTTCCTTAAAATCTCATTTTCAGTCCATCCTGTGTCATGCTGCTCCACCTGACATCATGAGTCCTCAAAACAGTGCAGGTCCACAAACAGACAAAAACACACATGTATAGTCCACGTAAGGGAAAAGAAGTATGAAATAAACATCTGCGCTGAGTTAAGATTGTTATCACGTTCAGTCAGCTGCTAAGCTTGGCTTCCATCGTCTGTCTCGCTGGTTTAGGGTTCATTATTGCATTCTTGGACAAAATGATATAAAGGGGTTCCAGCAAAAGAAAGACATTCAAATGTGACCTTTAGCTGCCCGTATCTCTCATGCTAACCCTGCACGACGACTCAAAACCAAAGCGTCTGCTGTTTCAGACTCAATATGAATCCATCTGCAAATCTGCAGAGGAAAAAAGAAGTGCTGGTGTGCTGCCATTACCCTCTACAGTCCAGCTTCCTCCACAACACAACCATCTGTTAGTGACTCATGCTCCCTCCCAGAGGACCTGTACCCTCTTGTTTCTGTGCAATAATTCCATTACCAATTAAAGCATTAAATTTTAAAAAGAATGAGAGGCGTGCTTCATCAGCTGCTGAAGCCACACTGAGGAAAAAGGTGTGGAACTAAAATGGTAGGAGGAGCAGAGGAGCACGCAGAGCCGCAGGTGGTTTTGATTCTACCTCCCCTTGGCATGAAATTGGCCTAATGATTGTAGTGGGATGCACAATAGTTTCTGTGATTCCAGATGCATATAAATGACTAATGATAGCAGATGATTTGATGAAACACTGCAAAATAATCTTCTCGGATGTAACTTGAGCTTAAAAGAAGGCAAACGTGGAGCTAAACCCTCAGACTTTTTAATGTCAAAGAAGAAACAACATATTTTTCTAATCCTAATGCCAAAGCAAAGCTCTGACAGCCATGATGAATAACAGGTTTAATCTGGATTGGCCATATTTACACTGCACATAATGTTTTTTTAGAATAAAGTAGATAACTAGAAAGTTAGTTTGGGGTGTGCTGCTCCAGAATAGGTACAAACTGCAGTGCCTGATGGGGTTTTACGGTATATATTGTTTTTCAGGCCATATTATGTTCATATCTGTTCAAAGAGAGACAATAAACTAAAGTAACGTCTTGCAGAAATGCATTTGAAACAATCAGTTCTTGACCCGTTTGAATTGTATTTTTCTTTATTTTACATCAATAATCTAAAATGGTTTTCTAAACAAGTCAAACAGAACACATCCAAACAGAGAAGCAAACCTGAGTGGAAGACGTTTGGACAGCAGCGCACAGACTCGCTGGTGATTTATTCTAACATGAAACTGTTTTGAACCTGATGACTCAGCCGTGGGTGAATTGCAGTCGCCTCAGCCATTAAATTTAAAGACCCACTCTGATAAAATTGTGTTTTTGGTGTTTTTAACATGTTCTTGAGGCATTTTTCTGATGAGGGAGGACGTAAATTAGGAAAATTAAGCTTAAAATTGTATTTTTGAGTATTTATTTATGCAAATTATTGGGAATAAGGTGCAGATAAAAAAAAAAGTTACAAAAGATAGTATTTGTGACGTGGAAAATACCCTTAAGTGAGCCACACACTGCTCTGAGCTCTCAGTAACGGGAAGGTTGCTCCGTATTAGTAGCATCTGGTAAGATTTACAAACATATGAACCCTACAGAGTATCTTATTTTCCCTTTGATTGACAACAGTTAAAGCGTGTTGTCTACATTCTCATTTCTACTACCTACAAACTGTAGCACAGAAAAAAGCATCACCAAAATTTTATTATTGACTATTATTACTGCTCCTTCTGAGGAAACACATGAATAACCAGTTTGTAAGAGTCTTCCTTTTCTTTCTTCAGTTTTAAAAGTCTCTCTGTCTTAGTGGAGATCACTGCGAGTGACGTGTCTTGATTGGTGTATTTTTAAGCTATATTGTGCTGGTGAGGCACAGCCTCATTTGCCTCACCAGCACCAGTCCCATCCACAACTCAGAGGTGAATTTCTAATGAACTACTGCTGCTCTGCAGAAACTAAGTCCTAAATGACTGACTCTTTTTTTAGCCTGAAATGGTATAATCATAGTTAAAGGACCACTGTGAACCCTTTGAAAAATAGATCAAAACAGAATGGACTGGGATATAAAGAGTTCTGATCAGAAATATTTCAGATTTAAGGTAAGAGTCCAGTTTGAGATTCCATCACTAGTTGGTGCCTCACACTGACGGATGGATGAACTCAACATCTCATGAGGACGTACTGTTTCTTTGGAGCGTGGGATTTTGGTCTGAAGCCAAGCAGGCTCTCTCTGATTTGATTTGCTTTCCACAAGTCCGGCCTGTTTTGTTTATTGCTATAACCCTCGGAGAGCAGAAGCCTCTTTGGGATGTGACAGACGAGGGGCTGATAAGCCATGAGAAGGCATGGAGTTCCAGGAGAAGTGTTTGAGCTCATCGGGAAGGATCCAGCGGTACAAGACCATGCTGGTTTTTAGGAGTGAAGAGATTCAGTTTGTCTGCAGTCATTTAAAACCTCAACAAGAGTGAAGGAGCAGTAGGTCATGTGGGGGAGGAATACTGACCTGGAGGCCTGAGTAACTGGTAGAATGAGCTAATTAATAAACTTTTGATCAGAAATCATCAGATTTGTCTGCAACAAACCCAGCAACAGTCTGGCTTTATTTTCTGTCTTTCTCTGCTTCATTTGGTCAGATTGATTACTTTGCTGTTGACCCCCCAAGAATAGAATTGGCCTCCAGTCTGACATTAAATGTAATTTGACTAAATTGATGATGGCCTCACTTCATTAGCATAAAGACAGAGCTGCAAGAATGGTTAGATTTTTCCCATTTCTTCTCTTTGTGTTGTATTCTAGTGCTGAGATTATTAATGATGAGGTTATTTTTTATGAAAACATCTGCACAAGTCTCCAAAAGGAGTTAAAAAAAACTATTTTTTATTAGTGAGGACAGAGACCTACAGCCTGCGTTTTGTTTTTGAACTTTTCTCATATGTTTCTTCGCTTTATCTTCATGATAGTTTGATTAAACATTTAAAAAATGAAAATCCCAAAACTACCCATTTTATGACTAACTGTGCAGCCTTTTAAGATATTTGCTGTTTTCTTATGAAAGCAGTTAGTGTCACTGAAGTAGAAGGTACTTTTCTGTCAGTGACATGTGAATCTCTGCTGTTTGCCGTCTGTTGTGTCTGCAGCCTGAAGGCGGTTCTGTCGGCTCCACTGGCCAGCGGCGCCCTGGATCTGTCCGGCATCCCTCTGACGGCCCGAGACATGGAGCGCCTATGCGCTCATCTGCAGCGGCATGCGGCCACTGTGGTCAGCTTGGAGCTGGGCTTCACTGAGCTGACCGACGAGGCCTTCCTTCTGCTGCTCCCCACTCTGGCCGCTCTGCCTCACTTGGAAACTCTGACGCTGAACGGAAACCGCTTGACCAGAGCCGTTCTGAAGGACCTGACGGATGCTCTGAAGGTCAGACATCCATTTAGGAAACATCTTAGATGAAAATTCTGTCACTCAGGATGTTAGGGTTACTGTGAAGCTCATCTTGGAAGATTTTTTTGTTGTTTATTCTAATGGAAGGTGTTAAATGTATGGTTTTCTTAAAGAAGGTTTACAGCCGCTCCACAGTCATCTGCAAACAATCATGAGGGTTGTGAGTGAAAATTTCTTACTGATATTGAAGTTGATTCATGGCTCTGAATTGAATAGCTTCTCTTTCTGAAATGTTTTAAGAAGTCCACAAACTATGACTCAACTTCAAGAGGATGGTATTTCTTAAAGTTATTTGATACTCTGTGAAAGTCAGGATTAAAGCCCACTTTGGACATGAATGTGGGTGGAGCATGGGTGGATGGATGGATGTTCATTTTGAGTTTTTTTCCTTCCATAGGATCCAAACAGCTTCCCGAGTGTGACGTGGATCGACCTTGGCAACAACGTGGACATCTTCTCCCTGCCGCAGCCCTTCCTCGTCAGCCTGAGGAAGCGCTGTCCCAAACAGGGAAACCTGCCCACTATCCTTGAGTTTGGAGAGAGCCAAGCTAGCGACCCCCCAGAGAGGCAGAGGGCCTTCGGCGAGGAGGAGGAGACGGACGACACTAACCGGACCGAGAGCATGGGGGAGCTGCGGTCGGAGGTGGAGGAGGAGCTGGATGGAGAGACAGAAATAGAGGAGATGATGGAGGAGCTGCTGGACTTCGACAGAGAGATTCAGGGAAAGGATGAAGACGAGGAGAGCATGTGGACGCTGGGGGAGCAGGGGAGAGTGGGAGAGAGGAGGAGGAGGAGACAAAGAGAGGAAGAGGACCAGATGGCAACCCAAAGACGGCGACCGGCGAGGAAGGCGGTGATGGCAGAGGACGAGGATGACACGCAGAGCCGCTCCTCACGGCTGTCCTGCTCCAGCCAATCGCAGCACGACTTGACTGACCAATCAGATCATTTGACATGAGAACTGCTTCCTGTTGCGTCTGCGCTTCCCTTCCCGTGTCCTGTCCAGCGTGGAGGAAGGTGAAACGAGACGGGGAGAAGCTGCATGGAATCACTGTGAATGTTCTACTTGAAATTCTCTCCAGTGATGCAGTTCGTGGCCCCCAGAGCCTTGAGATGCTGATTGATGCTGAGCCCAGGTGTAGCATGAGGGGCCGAACCTCCACAGATCGTGCTTTACGTTGATAACAGAAAATGCAAAGAACAGACTCATGAGGCTTTTATGTGTGAATTTGTCAATCTTTAATCAGGTCCTGTCTCCTTTTAACCCTGGAAATACCTCCATGTGCCTGCACCGTCTCTGGTTACTAGTTTAGGATGAGTCCTGAGGAAAAAAAAACAAACAAGCAAAGCAAAATGAAGAAACTATTCAGGGCTCTTAAACATTCTAAAATGTGCAAAACATCTCCTTCCTATGCTGGGTGCCGAAAAAGGTGAAAGGACAGGCAAAAATCCAAAGTGGAGATATTTCAGGAGCTCCTCGGTTGTCTCTGGACTGCTGAGGGTGGGACGTGTCAGCTGAAGCATGAGTGGCCGACGAAAGGAGGGAAAGGATGTTTCCCACAGCAGTAGATGCTCTTCATTTACCCCCCAAACCAAATATAAAATATTGAGTAGCCTTCTTCTCCCAGCCACGCTTCGCTTCGTCTTACCAAACATTCATCCGTGCGTCACATGCTTACCGAGCTGAATTTATTTATAGCGTGCCGCTGCAGTCTGCTGGGTGTCACCAGGTTGTGTTTTTAATCCAGATGTAATCCATCATGCAGAGCTTTAATAGAAAGAATGTATGTTCAGGTGTACAGCATAGGCATGTATATATGTGTGGAGGAAGAACATATTTTTCTATCATTCGTCTTAATTATCTAGGTTAGAAGTCCAGATGTTCATCTGTTTTTTTCATCTGAAAACAAAACAAGATAACAATAATAAAAAATGAAACAATAGAAGCCGATACACTGATCTAGTCGCAACAAGATGTGGAGCTTTTATGTCATAGATTTAATCCAAATAGAAGCCAAACAGCTAAAAGAGACATTTCAAAATAAGAGGTTATGTGAATTGTAATCTGATTAGTCTGAAGCTACGGACACACCGTTCTTGATGGTGTTCACAGTGGACAAGCAGGGAAGGGCTTCTTCTTCTGCTATTTCTACTGTTAACGAATGTGGAAATGGTGCATATCTCGCAAAGCTCCAAGCTTTTTTATCCCAATTTACAGTATGAAAGACTTGGGCCAAATCCGAATTCTTCTCCTATCCCCACATCCCCACTCCTACATTCAGCCCTCCAAACGTAGAGTTATGAAAAAAGTGTCTATGTCTGAATTCCTTCACTTCTCACTACATAGTTCGTTCACCGTTTTGTAGTGCTGACTGAATCTACATTTCCAAAACTGAGAGCATTAGTACTTTTCCAGAAGTCTTTGGGAAAAACCAGTGTGCATTGATGTTCACTACATTAGCAAATATAGACCACAATGCACTGCGTTGGAACATTTTTGCAAATTTAAATGTAATTTCTGCGTGTCTAAATGTAATTTTGGAATGAACCATCAACGTTTTTACCATCAGAACACAGTGGAGTAATAAATAGAGATCCTAAAATGTTTGTAGATTTTATAGTACTACAATATATATATATATATACATATATTTATTTAAGCCAGGGATTAGGGTGGGAATTCGGCCTTTAATGACATCATCAACAGTCGCCGGTTACCTATGTTAGTGCGAAGCTGCTAGCACTCGGGAAATACATAATAACATCGGTTTTATAATGTTAAAAAGGACATGTTAAAACAAAAAGTCATTACCTCAATTTAAATGTAAACGTCTGTGCTTCAAAGCCCAAATACATGAAGAAAAGCGTGACGCGAAACACCCCCGCGGTGGAGGGCTCGACGCCTCTCTGCCACGAGGGTTAGCCCTTAAAAGAACTGTTTCAGGCAACCTTACCCCTCCAAACGCCCCTACACTTGACGGGGTCGGGAGAAACCGCCTTGGTGTCATATAATTCTGTCATGATCAAATTTCAAATGGTTGGCACTTCCTTGAATTGAAAGGGACGCCATTACATCACTACAAAATCTGAGTCTGTGATTGGTCAAAGTTAGAGCCAGTTCAACCTGTAACACATTTTTTGTATGTACAGCCTAAAACGGTTGTAGAAACTTGCATAGCGACCCACAAATGCGTGAGATTTCAATTCGGAAGTTGCGGATCTACTTTTAATTGGAAGTGGTTGTTTGAACATGTGTTTCCCAGGATGGTGTGAACGTAGCTTTAGAGATGAATGAGAATGTAATTGATAGACTCCTCAGAACAGAATGTTTTCAATTTTTTTGGATCTTTAGATCCATTCTGCTTGTGTTATTACACAAACACAAGCCTGATAGCAGCCAATCAAAAAACACAAGGTGTACAATGGGAGAAAACTTCCATATATTGCAGTTTTGATGCAGAATTTGGTTTGTAAAATTAGGATTAGTGATCACAGATATTTCCTCAAAGCCATACGTAGTACTCTGATCTGTTGTAAAAGTATTCCCAGAGGTATTTTAATTATGGTTATCTAAAAACACCTGTCTCATTTTCTAGGACATAGTTTCTGCAGAGCAGCAGGAGCTCATCAGAAATTCACCTCTGAATTGTGGCCGGGATTGTTGGAATTGAGCTCTTTGTTTGTCTGCAAGTGGATACATCAGAAGGGCCCATACAAAATTTTTTCTACATCACAAATAAGTTCTTTTACAAACTGCATTTCTCTTCGGTTCCCGATTCACTATGATTTGAATGAAGAAATACTCAGAAATGCAATTTAAAGCTTAATTTTCTTTATATATGTCCGCCATCGTAAAAAAAAAAGCCACAAGAAAATGTTAGGAACACCAAAAAACACAGTTTTCATCGGAGTGGGTCTTTAAGAAAAAAGTTCAGTTTTGAATCAGAAGTCCAGGTGATTTTTTACTCCTGTCTTTTGCTGCAGGTGTTTGTACTCCTCTTAGACTTTTACCTGATCAGGTGAACAGTGAAAAGCCACAAGACTCTCTCTGAGTCCTAACAATTAGGACTGTCTACATTCAAATGCTTTAGAGCTTTGATCAGAACTGGCACAACGTCAGCGTCATAAGAGTCATTAATTGAATAAATGATCACCATTATGCTTTCTGAAACATTTAGGAATATTTAATTTATTCGTTTAGTTTTTTAGAAGTTCGTCAGGGCCACCAACCTAACCAAACAAATGAATCTTGATGGTTGTAAACATGTTCACAGCTGTGCTGATGGATTTATTTGTCTAAGTCAGTCCTGCACTTTACAGTGTTTGTGTTTTTGTTCTTTTTTTTTTAAGAGTTTTCCTGTTTCAAGAACTGGTATTTTTTCCTTTTTTTGTTTGTGTCTCACAAAAACTTTTTTTTAATTTACAAAAATGTTATTTTTATGGAAAAATTGCAGATAATCAACAGTATATATTAAACTAGATTTACAGAATAGTTTAACACTTCAGGTAAAGCCTTACAAGTCACTCAAAGTCCTTCAGTGTTGCAGCGTTTGTGCGACAGACCTTTTCTTCGCACAAATGAGGAAGAGCGTCGCTGGTTTTGCACATAGATCTAATATCAGAGATAAAAGAGCCTTTAATCATCTTTAAAATTCAATCCTACAAAGATCATTTTATGAAGAACCCTTTAAACAGAAGCAGACTTCCTGGATTGTTTCCATCTATTCATCAAGCTGTCTGGTGAAAGTTGAGGTTCATCCTGGACGGGTCAGCGTGTCATCACAGGAAAACAACACTTCTCTAAAACTTTGTTCCTTTTGTCACAGCATTGTCATGTTAGTCTGGTGAATGTCTGTGGAACAGTTAATAAGTTAATACAGTTCTCTCCAGGGTGAGTCCCAGTCTACTGCTGTCAGAAGATCTTACATTCTTAATTGGATCAAATTAGAAACATGATCATTTGATTTTTTGATTTTTCTGAAACATTTTATTTAAAACTTTCATTGACAAATGCATCATTTACTGCACCAAGAAAAAATGTGGTCTAGCTCTCTCATTTGTGTGGTTGCAGAAACTGTACTTGAATCCATGTTTCTCTCTTTCTAGTGTTGGCAAAACGACAAATCCTTCTAGATTATGTAGTCAGAATGGGATTTACAGCACAGAAGGGCTTCTGGATGCTTTAAAGGGATGTTAAAAACCGCAGTCTTTCAGGATCAGTGTCCTGTGATTTCAGAAGTTCCTGCAGATCAGGTGTGTGTTACCAATCAGCCTCTGCAGGAGCAGATGGAAGACACGGAGGCCGCCCTTAAAGACTGCAGTTTGAAAGCTGCTACATGAAGTGGGGAAAAAACCAACAATGTGAAGCAGAGATGTGACCGTTGCCTTAGATCTTCTCATGCCCCACAGTTCATCCATCGTCTGCTGTATACCTCTGTAATATTATATATGCTATATTCCCTTTTGCCTCTTTCAAGTGGGTTGTTTCAAACAGATAATCTTGTTTTTTGTTCAAATTGAAGATGTAAATAATATTTGCTAATTTGCAAGGGATCTATTAAATAAATTCTATGGTAAGAAACAAGAACAATTCCTGTTTCCTGCTGTGTTCTATACTTACCACAGATAAATTAATAACAGATTATTGAGTTTACAAGTATCATTTTAGGATTTTAAGAATAGAATAGAATAGCATTGTTTCTATGTCGATGTTAAAAACAGATGAATAATCAATAATGTAAAAAATAAACGTTATTTATTTAGTTTATTCATCGACCACATGTGGGTTTGCATAATTTGCGAAAAGTTTTCTCTACTAGGAAATAAGTTTACATTTTAGAAACATTAATTTAAGTTCACTAAAATAATTTCTATATGTCACTTGTTTAAGCACCTTTTGTCTTTATGTTGTTACAGGAAACTATTTTGCTGTAGATTTAAGGGGAAACCCTTTCAAAGTTGAGAAAAATGAAATATATTTAGATGACAAATAAACAAAGAAAACCATCTATCTATGACATGAATCCTGCATAAGTACTAATAAATGTTTATAGACAGTAAAATGTTAAAGAAATGTTTAAAATGAAGAAGGGCCAAGAGAAAAAAGTGAAATTAACAAAAAGTTTGCAAACTTGTCCTAAACAGATCACTTGTAAAAGTGTGCAGATTCCTTCTATTTTGAAGATACAGATGAATTTGGGGGGAAACTGAAGTTTTTTACATTTGACACAGTCCTTTACTGACATCTGGTGGCTGATTGGGAAACTGTAGGTAAATTGTTTCATTTTAACAGAGATATTTAATATATAATACAGCCAAATAACAATATATGTGGTCAATTATCGTCTGCACATTCCAACATAATATTGATTTGTTTTAAGGGAACTTATTGGGGTGTAATTGAATATCACCAAAATAAAAGAGTTGAGTCTTCTTTAGCTAAAATATCAAAATGTGTAGTTAACTGTAGGAGGTTAGAGCGACACAAATAAACTATTTAGCATTCTGAAACCATGCAACACCATTACATAGCTTGTTATATTTACTGTGTTAGGCAAAAACCATTATTATCAGTGTTATTATATTTTTGTCAAAATGTTTATATCTTTTAAGGTTTATCGAAAGTCACAAATGCATTAAAAAAATAACAAAAAATACATAAAAATGATAAAAATCAGGTAAAGAAAATCAGTGGAAAAAAATTGAAAATAATAAGAAGAGGGAAAAGTGTTAGTTTACGTAAACAGATACACGATATAAGACTTATTGGTTTCTTTTTTCCAATTTTTGACAAAATTTAAATACTTGTCACATTTACATAATGTCATTTTAAAAAATATTAGGGCTCAGTATGAACAAAACTATTATAAACAAAGGATTTTTCGGAAATGATCAAATTGTTAATTAAGAATTAAATGTTTCACTCTGTATACATCACAAAGTTAATAAAAAAAATTATATGTAAATGGAATGCTGTTTTGTTGAAAACCAATCGGGTGATTTTTTTTTATCGTTATGCAGTATTTAACTGTTTATTTATTTTATTACTTTGCACTTCGTTTTGAACTTCTATACCTGTAAACTAATTCATAATTTGTGCTTATCTTTATATAAGGCGACCTTGAGTCCCTTGAAATGCGCCCAACAAATAACATGTAGTATTATTTTAGTTAAAAATGTTAAACAAATAATGCAATAATTAAAAAATATATGTTCAATAATGTTCTTACACTACTTGCAGTGAATTTTATATTGAATTCTGCTTTATTTCCCCCAGAATTAGACTATTAATTGAATATTAAGGTGTTTGAAGGGTTTTTAGCTTAACCTTTCTGTTTTACTAGCATCGCTTACTATCTACGTCATATCCGGTGAGTGCGGCCTTTTTTCCTTTTTTTTTTTTTTTTTTTTTTCCCGTATCCGCCATTTCAGTTTTTGAAGTTAGTTGTCATCGGTGGCTGGTCTGTTGCTGGAATTCCGTCTCTGCGGGTTGAAATTAGTTCGGTATTTCCCCGCGCGACCACAGAAACAGATCTTTATTCTCCTCCTTTTGCGGTTTCTCGTCTGCTTTGGGGAATCGATGCCCGCGCGCGGCCAGCCGCAGATGTCGCCCGTTTACTGAACGTGCTCTAGGCGCTAAAGTTTTTGTATGAGTTGAAGGCTTCGGCAGAGCAGGGAAGGCCTGGAGAAGCCTCGGCTTTGGAGCGGTTATCATGGCCGGGAATTTTGACGCGGAGGACCGCGGCAGCTGGTACTGGGGTCGGCTGAGCAGGCAGGAGGCGGTGTCGCTGCTGCAGGGGCAGAGGCACGGCGTGTTCCTGGTCCGGGACTCCATCACCAGCCCCGGCGACTACGTGCTCTCGGTATCCGAGAACTCCAAAGTCTCCCATTATATAATCAACAGCATCAGTAATAACCGGCAGTCGGGCCCAGGTGAGCATGACGGGGGGCGTGGAGGAGCGGGCGGGATGAAGTGATGGAGCAGATGTGACCATTCTAGCATGACCTGCACCACTGGAGATGAGATGCTGGTGGGGCTGGAGGGGGGGCACGGAGGCCAGACGTGATGGATTTCATTTAGTATATTTTAATTTCTCAAATTAAAACAAATTTTGATGAAAAAATTGTAATTTTGGGTGAGATTGCTGGTCAAATTAGCTTTCTGCTAACAGTGCTAGCTCCAGCCTCCTGGATCGGGGATCAACTGGAGATGATGGACCTTAATGTCTGTAGAATTCACAGCATAAATGACACAGAGACAAGAACTTTGTTTTATATTTAAATACATTTGTTTTGTTTTTGATATTTAAAGTGTATTTTAATCATTTTTTTTCTGTCATTCTAACCAGGTTTGTCTCATCCACGGTTCCGAATTGGTGACCAGGAGTTTGATGCTCTTCCTGCTCTGCTCGAGTTCTACAAAATTCACTACTTGGACACCACCACTTTGATAGAACCCATCAACAAGTCCAAACACCCCTCCTGCATGAGCGTGGCCCACGGTGCCCCACCACGCCTGGAGGACGAGTTTGTGCGAGCGCTCTTTGACTTCCCCGGTAACGACGAGGAGGATCTTCCGTTTCGGAAAGGAGACATTCTCCGAGTTCTGGAGAAGCCGGAGGAGCAGTGGTGGAACGCCCAGAACTCCGACGGCCGGACGGGGATGATCCCCGTGCCGTATGTGGAGAAGTACCGGCCAGCATCTCCCAATTCGGCGGCGGGGCCGGGGATGGCTGGCGTTCCCCCAAGCGTTCTGCCCATGCACGGGAACTCTGATGGCTCCGGGGGCCAGCCTGGCGTCCCACTGCTGGGAGACCCCAGCCAGTACGCTCAGCCCACTCCTCTCCCGAACCTCCAGAACGGACCTGTGTATGCCAGGGCCATACAGAAGAGGGTTCCTAATGCGTATGACAAAACCGCTCTGGCTTTGGAGGTAAATATCTCATGAACGTCACGTTTCTTATCGTTCTTCTGGCAAACGCTGGAGGAATGAAGGTATTTGTAAAGGATGTTCAGCTTATCAACACTGAGTTCACATTCTTTAGCTTTTTTCTTCATTTTGCCTCCGTTTCTGTGGGTGGAGGAAGAATAATATTTTTATCATATTCTGGCTATTTTTAATCTCTTTTTAGCAGTCCAGTGCCATAACTGGTTTAAATCTGTCCAGAGGCTCCAGAAAATGAAAAAATCCCATCATGCTGCAGTGGCTGCTCCACAGCCAGACAGTTAAACTGTCCGGAAGTGAGAGCTGGGCTCCCTCGGAGCGGGTCACAGGGGGAAGGAAATGGTTTGTGTTTGGGGACGGGACCGTTTCCTTTGTTCTGAGTGAAGCCAAGAGTCCTCAGTCTGGGGCTGGAGAGAGGAGAAGAGGCGGCGACGAAAGCCCCAACAGACAGCGTTCCGCTCTGTGTGTGTGGGGGCGACACAAACGTTTAATGAGGCGACACCCTCTCTATCCGCTCAGCTACCACTTCCACTTGTGGTAGACCTCTGTGGCGCTGGGTAAACCAAAGCGGCCTCTGCTCTGCTGGTCATAAGTGACTTCTGCACACCGAGCAGTTAATAATTATCTCCAGCTTCTTTGTCCCAGAAAAGTTTGTAAAGATCTTTCTTCATGGTTGATAACAGCTTTCGTTATCCGGGTTGTTTCATAAGGCGCAAATATTTGTTTAGTCAAACCCTTTGATAAAGAGGGGGCGGGGTCAGAGATGGCGTTCAGTCCTGAACTTGATACTAAAACAGTGTAAGTAACTAAAACCAGAGTAAATTTTTCATTTGATTATTTTCAAAGATAATATTATTATTTATTTTCCAGACTGGTACTATTATTGTAGAATTGTTGTTTAGTGTCTTTTTACTTGCATCATCCTGGATTATTTTCATTAGCGCCCGAGCGAAGTGAACTGAAATCTGAAAAGGATATTAGGGAGTTTGTGCAAGATTTTTGTACTGAAATCTAAAATTTAAGGCAAAATGAAAAAGTGTAAAGTTAAAAATGAACATAAATGGACCAAAATAATCTTTGTGAAGCTTTTTTTGTTGCAAACATCAGAACTTTTGCTCTGGTTGTTGATGAGAAGTGTGTCTACTACAGAGGCTGAAGCTCCAGACAGAAACAGTGAAAGGATGAAGAGCTACACCTTGTCAGTTCTTTCAATTTAGTTTTTGCTGTCAAAATGACTATTGATTAAAGCAGTGATTTACATTTTCCTAATTTAGTGTAGATGAGGGGTTTTCATTAATCTAAGCTGTGAGGTGTAAAATGTCTGACGGTTTTTAGCTGATGTTTTTGTTTATGAAGTTCACAAGAATTTCTGCTCTTTTTAGTAGGGCTGAGTTGATTTAAGTGATTGAATCTTAATTGATCAATAGTTAATCCATAAAAGTAGAGATTGATCAAACGCATAAAGCTAAAGTCCGCTAGCTTGATGCTAACGTATAATGGGATTTCCCATAGGACGAGTAATGCTAACGCTCAGTCGATCTAAACACACATTGCTGACTAAATGAACAACTTTATTTACTCACAGGCAGAATCTTCCAAACTCTTTTAAGAAAATATGCTTTTAAATAATCAATTGTGGGCTTAGGCACCATTTTTTTTATTCATTCTTCTTCCTATGGAATAAGGTGTAATACTATAGTGTGATCGCCACCTAGTGGCCAAACTGACACACCCTCCAGGAGAGGCAGAATAATTGTTGGAGCTTCTCTGTTTGAGAATCCATGTAACACTGTGTGGTATTAACAGTCTCATTAAAATTTAAATAATACATTTTACAATATGTAAACTGTATCAAATTAACATGAAAATCTGTATTTCTAAATGTGTTTAAATGTGTAAAGTCAGTTGAATTGAATGGATCGAAAGAATTGAAAAAAATCGGAATCAAATCGATTCTAAAAATTATTGGCGTTACCCAGCCCTACTTTTTAGTACAGACAAGGTTGAGAGTTATTACCCAAATTCAGGAAATATTATTTTTTTAATAAGAAAAACATTTGGAATACTTTATATCTGAACTTTAGTAGGTTTATACATTTTTTCCCCCCAATTTAGATGTGATATCAATGTTAATGTCACGTGTTTGATGAGCTTTTACTGTGAAGTGCTGTAAACCCTCATAGTAACTAAAGTTAAACTAGTAACTTTAAAAACACACATGTAGATAGATAATCCTAACAGCTTTTATATGAAATCAGTCTACTGCTTTATTCGTTTTCTATTTTTATCTTAAGAGGTTTTTATTAGAATATTTGACCAAAACGTAGTGCATATATTTTAAACAATTTTGACTACAAAGAATCTTGAAAAATTGTTAAAGAGAGAATGTTAACATCTTCTCTAAATACAGTTATAAATTGAGCATTTATCTGCTTGACTGAAACCCTTGACACCCCAAAGCAACGTTTTTATAGATGTTCATGAAGCGGACATCTATAAAAAGTTTTAAATGGACCTTAAAAAAGCAGTATGAAGTAGTACTTCTCTGAACTGAAGTAGACGTGTCGGAGGCGACGACAGATGCTGGCTGCGCTCCTGAACCAATAAAGTTGTTCAGACTATTTCTGCACATCTGGTCCACCTGAGCTACTGCAGCTGCTCTCATCAAGCTGAACAAGTGTCTTGTTTATAGTACAGCTCGATGTTCCTGTGCTGTTATGTTGGAGGTTCCTTCTTTGAAACTGCATGTTGATTTCTGATATACGTTTACTTTTAAGTGAAAACTTAATATTTTCTGCGTTTTTCCTGAATCTCGTTCATTCTTCTCCAACAGACAGAGAAAAATCATATAGTCTGTAATACCAATAATAGCTATGCTGCGCATGTGTACGACCCTTAAGGTGGAATGTTTTAAAAGCAGTTTTTACACACAAACGTCCTGTTGTTCGAGAACCATTGTTCTGTCTGAAGAACTGAATCTCTCACCTGAAGTAGAAGCTCAAACGCCACAAACATCTCGTCTCTCCTTACTGCAGTTAGTAACTCTTTACATTTGCTTTTGAAACATTAATTATTGAAAGCATTTCACAAACAGTTTGGATTAAATTCAGTGATCATTACCAACAGAAATTAAAGTCCTTTATTTTTCAGTCATGTCTGTCTAAATGGTTTATTTTTGTTGGTTAGTATTTGTTTTTTGTTGTTTTTTTAGATGTTTTCCTACAATTTTAATCATTTTCTTGATAATAAAATGCTAAAACAATAACTCTACTAAAAGTAGGTCATATTTTAACGAAAAATAGGAACTAAAGCTGGAATGAATCAGGAAAAATTATCTTTAAAAATCCAGGTTTCACGGTATTTAGAGAAAGTCTATCTATTTTGTGATGACATTTTGAATCAATTAATTGAAAAAAATATCTATGCTGCACCGGGTTTGTCACCATTCAATTTTTCTGTTTTGTTTTCATTACACACGTTATTTTCCATACTTGTTGACTGATCTACTTTCCTTTCGGTTCTGTTTTCCCCGGTAAAAAGTTCCCTCGCCGTTCTTCCTCATGGAGCTGAACTTTGGAATCATTTCTCAGATTGTTTGTTCAGGTTCATTGGAGTGGCCACTCCTCTCTGTTCTGTAATGAGCAGAGTACAGCCACAGAGCTCGCCATCTTCTGCATTATCATCCGGCGTTGGTTTGTTATACTAAATGCAAACCTTCTGAAACTGATGAAATGAGCTGTAGTATTCATTGCATTTGAGAACAAATCAAAAGATGATTTAACTCGTGATATTTATTGCACGCTGTCACCTCCCTTCCTGAGCTCATGTCTGCTCTCTCCTCCTCTCTCAGGTAGGCGACATGGTGAAGGTGACCAAAATCAACGTCAACGGTCAGTGGGAGGGGGAATGCAAAGGCAAGAGGGGCCACTTCCCCTTCACACACGTCAAACTGCTGGACCACCACAACCCCGAGGACGAGCTCAGCTGAGAGTGGACCTCCAGAGCACCACCTGGACACTAGTATTACCCCACAACCCTCTTCTCCTTACCTTATCCCCCGCACACCCCCATCCCCTTATGTCTCCTTGAGCTTTCACTTGCACCAAGTACAGTTTCAAAGGATCCCTGAGAACAAAAAAGGACCTTGTTGCCACCTTGTGATCATTTTTACCTGCCTTCCTGCTAAAACAGTTTCAGTTCATGAATGTGGAAAAATGCCCCGTGCCGTTCCTGTGCTTCTGATAATTCATTATTCCTTCACACTGTCTTGTTTTTTTTTTTCTTCACGTCTTTTTGACAACTGTCGCCATGGAAACAGTCCGCTTCAGTCATTCTTGCTGCATTCATGTCAGATGGGAATACATTAACATTCTAGTTTGTCCTGTTTTTTTCTCCTTGATGCTGCCTATATGATTATTTAAGAACTATCTGAAGTTAAACGGTTTCCAGGTCAGGAGGTCAGTGGGAAGAGTGGAGCTTGACAGCCTGATAGCAGACGTGAAGTTCCAGGGAAAAAAAAGGGTTTGACCTTCTAGAAATGAAACATTTGGATTTGAAACCTTTTGGTTAAGAAGCTCCAGATCCAAACCTGTTCTCACCAACTGTAAACTGCATCGAAGAATGTCCTCATTGTGGAAAAAAAGCTAAATTCTGACAAATAAGAATATTTTTTTTAACAAACTCCCATCTGCAGATGTAAGGGTATTCGTTGGAGGCAGAGCCACAATGTGTCTCAGAAGGAGGGGCTTCAAGGATCACCTGGAGCCCAGCAGCTCAAAACAGGCTAATGTGGTTTATAGCTTCAGTGACCCAGAAAACTGCAACTCTCTCACCACCTGTTCCACCATCACATCCAACCATGTAGTCTTTTGTAGGAAAAATAGCTCAAATTGTAATGAAATTATTTTTATCATTTCAGTCTGAATATTTTGTTTTCCTCTGCTCCATGTCAGGATGGACCGCTCCACAGACGACTCACCTGTAGCTCCAGCAGGAGAACCTTCTCTTTTTCCATTTGATGTAGACGTTTAAGCTGAACAGAGTGAATGTAGGACGCCCGCCGTATTAGTTTGTGTCTCATATTTGTGGTCTTCGTTTAGCTCACTGTCTTAGAGAAGCAGATGGAAATCTTTTGGTTTCCATCTTTGTCGTCTCCTCTCACTGATTAGTTCTTAGTCTCTTTTCTTTAGTGCTTCCTCCATGTCTGTCACTCTTTTATTTAATTACTTTTACAGGATGAAAGCATTTTTTTCTCCCTCTTTTAATTTCTATTTTGACAAATCCCCCAGCTGAATTTTGTTCTGTTTGAATATTTCCACCTGCTGACATCTGACAATCATCCAGCCTTTGCATCACAGAGACGAGAGGCTTGGTTTGGCGACACGTGGATCTGCTAGAACCTCCATGTTCACTAACCGAACGCTTCCACTTGTCCAGATCCAGTTCTTCAGGCCGCCTCTGGTGGCGTCACGACAACAATGGGCGTCTTTCCTGAAAGCATCTACAAAAGAAATTCAGAGTTTGAATTCTTCCAAACTGTTTTCTGTTTTAGGATTAGAATCTTGTCTGTTGCGTAAAAACGGCTCTGATGTAAAAGTTTAGCCCGACGTTCTCATGGTTTCATGTGAAGCGTACTCTGGGAACACTTCTTATTTCCCAGCCAGTTTGAACACAAACCATAGCGACGATCAAAGCCAGCTTCGTTGTCTCTTGAACCGCACGTGACAGAGGTCCTCCTAAAACGCTCTGCCAACGAAACCACCATGAAGTATTTTTTTAGTTGCCCTGCATGAAGTTGATCTTTTCCTTTGGAACAAAGGAAGGGACGGCAAAATTTTGCAGTGGAAACCGTGTCATTTTAAAATGTGCCATTTTATTATAACACTATATTCTTTCAAGAATTACCTTTTATTTTCTGTAGCATGTAATGTGTTATCATACTATTAAATAAAATCAAACTCATACAAAATGAATTCATGTTTTTTGTTATTCTATTTTGAAAACCTAAAAATGAAACTTGGTGGGAAAAATGTCTTTGATATGTGGACACCATCTGTACTTTTATTACATCAGAGCTAAAAACAGATTGTTTTTCATCTATGATGCTGGTTTCATTTGGTACAGGTTCTAGACTTAGATTTTGAAGTTTTTGTTTTGTTTATTTAGATCTTCAAATTGTCACATTTTTACCTTTAAGCATTAACCAACATTCGCTAAAAAGGACTTTGCTAAAGCATAATGCTTATCAAATCCCATCCAGAAAAACAAGAAAATCATTTGACATTTTAACATTATCCTTTAATCCATTAATTAATTTTAGATCTTCGCCCAAAAAATTCGAAAGTTTTGATCCAAAAATCTCAATTTTACATTAGTTCTTGGTCTGATGATTCAAACACAAAAATACCTTTCAAATTATGTTTCTTTCCATTAAAAAAAGGCAGCACTCTCGTAGATAAACTCATTTTAAAGGCACAAAATAAAATTCCACAAATGGTAATTTAGTATTTGCAGTTTAAAAAAAAAAACTCTTCATTGATTTATTGTGTGGAATTAGATCTTATCACTCAATAAATGGCACTGATAAGACACTGTGGCAGGCAAATGAATGGTGACATCATTTGAGTTTTCAAGTGGGTGCGCTCCTTAGATGTTTCGCTAATAGGCCCACGACACCTCCAGAGGGTTCAGCAGTGAATCCCAGCGTCCCTAATTGCTATATTTAAGTTTAATTGATCAAAAATGTTTTTTTCCAAAATTTCTCAACAAAATTAGAACTATGGCAGAATTAAAGTGTTAAATTAAGTAATTTAAACATTTCAAGCCAGTTTTCTTTTGGTTTTGTGAATTATATAGTTATATAGCTATATAGCTTTAGATATTTTTGCTATTTATATGTTTAACATGTGGTTTCTAATATACCTGGTCAGTAATGACCCCTAGGAATATTGTTTCATAAACACATTTGATGTCCCATGAAAATCAAGTTTTACGTATCATTTGCTTTATGTGTTCAAAAATAATACAATTTGAAATCAAAAAACTTGTTGATCTCAAACCATTACCTTTCAGATCAAACTAAAATATAACATGTTAAAAAAATAGGCATTTGACATTATTCAGTTATCAGATTACCTCAATATAAATATCGGACACTTTAACATTCTTGATTTTGCATATTTCTTAGCAGGATTTTCTCCATATCTTCCTGACTATCAAAAAATGCTTTTGTTCAGTCAATATATTTTTACATCTACCAAAGACTACATGTAGCCCCATACCTTCAAGTGGTATCACTAAAAAAGGAATAAATATACCAAAAAGGAATAAATATTCCAAAAAGGAATAAATATTCCAAAAGGAGTCCTTTCAGTGGTTGAAAGATGTTTAGAACTGTCTTCAGAGGACATGTATTGCTGGAACCAAAGGATGTTTGAAATATATTCAGGACAGCTGTTATATATTTTAATATATGAAATTTGTCATCTTAAATGTTTTTGTATTCGCTCAAGCCCTCATTGACTCACCGTTCTTGTATGTCAATTTTCTTTTAATTCCTCCCTCTTTTGAAGAAACTAAAAGACAGATAAATTGGTAAGGACAAATTGATTACTGTTGATAAATATGTGTTAATCAGATAGTAGTAAATTAAAGGGATACATAATTTCATATTGTGCTATTTATTCAATTAATTATGCGATATGCCAAGCAGCCTAATTGAGGAAACTTCTGCAGTTTTGTGGCATAATTTCTAAAATCCAGAACCAAATAATTATGTTTATGATGAGTTACATTAAGTTTAAGTTACATTAAACAAATTGTTTTACTTTAATACAGTGAAATATTGTGCTTTTTGTTGTTCTTAAATGCCGGAGAAGTTTTTCTTGAAGTTTGTAACAGAAATGTTCCCAAATCAAAGTGGCGCGAAGTACCCGGATGGACGGCGGCGGCCATCTTTCCTGTCTGCCGGCGGGGCGGAACTCCGCTCACTCATCGACCAGTTGATTTCTAGGAACCGCCGATTGACCTGGCACGCCGCCGTGTTTCTCACCAATAGCTTTGTCAGTTCTACTTTCCAGCTTGTCACTGTACCTGCATCTTGATACACAATGGGAGAACGAGAAGATCTGGTGTATCAGGCAAAACTCGCCGAGCAGGCAGAGCGATATGACGGTAAGCCATATTTCCGGGGCTTCCTTCCTTCCTCACAGCGGATTTTTCCCCCCTCTCTAAATTAAGCTAAAGGAGCTAGCTCTGCTAGCCACGGCCAGCTAGCAGGCTAGCCCACTTCGCACAGCTTTTCACAACTTCTTATGTGTTGACATAACACCGTGTTGTCTGATGGCAGACATTTTTATTGTGTCAAACTGATATAAAGTGCTCGAAAGCACGCTTGTTGGTCTGAAACACCAGGGACGTGACTCATATTAGCTAACGTTAGCGATGGTGCTACAACAAAATGGCGGATTAGTGAAGCGTGAGCTGTCAGGAGTTGCCTCCCCTCACCATGCCGCCTCAGCCTCGCGTTTCTGTGTGGCACCAGAGGTTTCCGGACCCAAAGGGCGCACACTCAGTGTCACCTTATCACACCGGCCTATCACATTTCTGCCTATTTCGGTGGCAGGTGGTTGTCAGTGGAACGTGGGTCAATGTTTGGTGAATTTTGATTTTTTTAGCTCGCGCGTGTGTTAGCGGTGGGTGGGAGCGCAGCTGTCCGTTTCGGTGGGGTGTTCCCCCGCGCCCAGAGTCAGACGGCACGGATCGATTGGTGAAAACGACCCACCCTCCCCTCCTTTCTTGTCGCTGTCATGCCATTACAGGCCCTGCAGAGGCTGTTTTTAGAGTCTGTGCCGTCGCTCTGACGTTGCCCAGTAACGGTCAGTGAATGCACCATGAGTCATTCACGGGATTGGGACTCGGAGCGCTTGCACAGATTTATGGTTGAATGAGCCAAACTTGTTGGAGTTTGGTCGTATATCTGTTGCGCTTAAGCCATAAGTTACTGAATATTGTCCTGTTTTCTGAGCAATAACTTTAAAGGTCTTCCCTAGCCCCAAAGGAAAAACAGATTGTGTCCTTTATTTCTGATCTTTAGATAAAACTTTTAAAACTGAAAACCACACCTGATGATATTCTGTGTTTGTAGTTAAAAGCTGATCCTCTGTAACCTCAGATTGAAAGATGGTCTTCATGTTTTCTCTGAACCGGTTTCCCTTTAAATTCCCACTCTTATCATCTTTTGAACTATTTTCAAAGCATTCCTCTGATTATGCCATTTTAAGCTAGTTTATTTTGTAAACTACTGTTTTCTAGGACACAGTTTCTGCAAGGTGGCAGAAATTCATCATATTCCTCTCTGAGCTGCAATCTGTTCACACTGTCTACTAGCTTAGAGTCCCTCACACTCCCAACTTAACATTAGTGCAGCAAAAATTGCCAGCTTGGATGAGGAAAGTGAATATATTTGTCTGCTAGCTGATGCATCAGTTTGGAGGAGAGTAGGGAGCTTGTGGCTTGCCGTAGTAGCTTCTACGTCACACCTACATTCTTTTTTCAAACTGCTTTTTTTTTTGTCTAATTCACAACAATCTGAATAATTAACTTTCTTAATATTCGTCCTCTGTCATCTGAAAAATATGCTACAAGAACATGTCAAAAACATAATTTTCCTCAGAATGGTTCTGGAAACGATCTTTGGTGTAGGTTCCCTTCACAGCACTGCTGCTTGTCTTTACAGAGATGGTTGTGTCGATGAAGAAGGTGGCGAGCATGGACGTGGAGTTGACGGTGGAAGAGAGGAACCTACTATCGGTAGCCTACAAGAACGTGATCGGCGCTCGGAGAGCATCGTGGAGGATAATCAGCAGTATTGAGCAGAGGGAGGAGAGCAAGGGCGGCGAGGAGAAGCTGAAGATGATCCGGGAATACAGACAAACGGTAAAGTTCTCATTAACGCTGAAGAACGACTCATTTCAGTGCATCTCAGACTTGTTGTGTCGATGTGAGCCAGTCTATTATTGATGGACAGTGCTGCGTCTCAGCCATGGAGGCCTGTTCTCCATCCGCTATGTTGCTGTAATAAAGTGAAACCAGAGCTGCTGTTGTTCAGGGAGTGGCCTTTCTGTCAGAGATGGGAGAGGCTGCAGTTTGATGGCATGCAGAGATGAGGATCCTCCTATGGAGATGTATATTTCTGCATCACACTGATAGTTTCTATTCACTATTTCAGTTTCACTTATTGGAATTTTCTGTTTTGTTTTATTTTTTTGTTTGTTTTTGGGTCAGTGCTTGCTTACAGTCCAACAGTAAACCTCACACATTTGCCGTCAAACAGCAGCACAGAGTGAAACATGTGCCTGAGCTTTTTTCGTTACAAATGATAAAGATGACGCTGACTGGTTGTTTTTTTTCCCCATTGCAGGTGGAGAAGGAGCTGAAGACCATTTGTGGAGACATTTTGGATGCACTGGAAAGGCACCTCCTACCTTCAGCAGTCATGGGAGAGTCCAAAGTCTTCTACAACAAAATGTAGGAATTTTCTGCTTTTAAGGTTGATCACTCAACTGTGTAAAATAAAAATAAAAAAAATCACCCTTTTTTGTTTTTATGTAGAAACATTTTTCAGTTTTCTAAAGTTCCTTACGACATATTGACCCAGTTTTGGGTTTTGTTAGACTTTCGGGTTCCGTCTCTTTGCTGGTTTGATCCTCTCTAGCAGCTTAGCTGTTCGTGTCATGTGATCAGTTGCGTGTTCACTGCTAAACATGTTCATGTCATGTTTGTAGTCAAGCAAAATTTAATCGGAACACTTCGACATGTAAGCAGAACATCAGAGACACAAAAGCAAAAACATACATTGAATACATTTCCAGTTTTCTCCGCTGGTGACCGATCAGCTTTTCAAAAACTCTAGTGACAAGCTGTGATTTGGAAAAACAAATCTATTTAGTCGTATATTTGTTTTCTTTGTATCTTGTTTGGTTTTGTAAAAGAAATCTACTTTCAAAGGGTTGGAAGTGTAGAAAATGTTTCATTCTGAGAAAAAATACATTTATACAAATATTAAGTCTTTCAGTTTCAAAATTTAAAACTGTAGTTTCCTTTTATAGTAACACTGTTTGATTTAATTCACAAGTTTACATTTTTTTCATTCAAAATTAAATAGTGGATTTTCTTTTTTACTAAAATCATAATTTCTTAATAATAATAAAATTTTTTTTTTGCTTGACAGGGAAAAAAAAATAATCGAAGAAGAAAAATTGATTCTTGGTTTTATTAATTCATGTTTTTTTTTCTTCCTAAAGGAAGTTTGATCCAAAACGATGGATTCTCTAAACACAGTTGTAATAAAAAGTTTTTGATTTATAAATTCAAATGTATAAATCATGGACTTAAATGCTGTAATTTTCAGTTCCATGCTTTAAAACTGTTTTATAAAAGGATAATATTTTGTAGGCATTTCAATAGGATAAGCTGTTGATGGGTCCTAATTTATATATATCACAATTCAAATATTGTTTAATAACTGATCCAACACAAGATTTCAGTAGTCTATGACTGGATGGTAGTGGATTTAAGAGGAAGAAATGAACTACTTTTTGATGTAATAAGAAAAACTTATGAAGTAGTGATGTTTGGAGCTGATATCCTTCTTTTATGTCTGTATCAGCTTAATGCTGTTACTTTAAAGTCTGTTTGTTGCTGCGTCTGGTTTATCTTTTGTTAGTTGAACACAAAAGTTCCATGAAATGATCGAGGACTGCAGTTTAGAGTCAAGACTGTATTATTGCCCCAAACTTCTAGCAGTGAACTTTGTTCCCGTCCGTCTCCTCCAGGAAGGGGGATTACCACAGGTACCTGGCAGAGTTCGCCACTGGCAACAACAGGAAGGAGGCTGCAGAAAACAGCTTGGTGGCGTACAAAACTGCCACAGACCTCGCCATGCTGGAGCTGCCTCCCACACACCCCATCCGCCTTGGCCTCGCCCTCAACTTCTCAGTCTTCTACTATGAGATCCTCAACTCACCTGACCGCGCCTGCAGGTAACTGTCACCCGCTGCACAACAGCTCTGCTTTTCTGGTTTGTTTGTGTTCTTGGAAGCTAAAATTTGGATGTAAAGATGTTTTTATGTCAGAAATGGTTTGAGTGCATCAACGGTATTATGTTTCTGTAAGATGTTTGTGGAACTTGGAATGGAACCAGTAACAATCTCTTTTGCTTTGTCAGGTTGGCGAAGGCTGCGTTCGATGACGCCATCGCAGAGCTGGATACGCTGAGTGAAGAAAGCTACAAGGACTCTACGCTCATCATGCAGTTGTTACGTGACAACCTGACACTATGGACTTCAGATATGCAGGGAGAAGGTAAGACCCACATGCAGCACCGCGCGCAGACCCACAGGAAGTTGATGGACTTGATCTACTCGCAGATTAGAAGACATGTAGGACTCTTGTTGTTTGGGATGTTCAGGCCTGAAAAATGACAGACTTGGTCTTTTTGAGCACGTTTTACTCCATCTGTGCAGTGGCGTGAACTCGTAACGCTGGCTCTTTGATTAGAAAATATTCCAATCGATCAGACCAGGTCCCTGAAAGTCGTGCAGCGCCACCTAGAAGCAGCCAGCTGCATCACAGCCCAATAAATCCACTGTGGTTGTATTTTCAACACACAGATTGTTGTGAAACCGCAGGTTATACCACATAATTGGTTGTTATCACAAAATCCCAAACAAAAATGCTGAACAGCGACCCCATAAGGCTGTCAGTGGTACTTCTCACACTGCGGGTAAAACACTGCTTCATAAGGGAGATGGATGTTTGCTAGAGTGAACAGGAGGACAATATGAGGCTTTTATTGTGAAAATGAGGGTGTTTCATTTGAACATGAATTAAAGAAGCTGGTTATTTATTTCACACAAAACCAGTTTGAACTGTTAGCTTGATGACAGCTGAGAAGTCCATGCATGGTCATTGGATGAAAATATTTTCAGAACTAAACAGTTTTTTCCTCCAATGGCTTTTCTTTGATTTTACACAAACAGAAAACAGTCTCGGGTAACAAAGAGAGAGTTTTTAATAATCTCTGTTTTTGACATCACAAAGACAAGAAAATGTAGTAGCTGAGTTTGGGAAATGGATTTTAAATTTCTGACTTTAAATATCCATGAAGGTTTTATTGTGAATTTGGGTGCAGAGAGTGATGGAAGAAAATACAGAAAAGAAGGATAAAAAGACAGACTTAGACTTAAAGAAGAATGATTCTAAAAACAAATGGTTTCCTGATAATTTCATAAACTAAATAAAAGCACTGCTGAGGGTGCAGTCCTAACTTCCTCTCTGGTGGGTCCATGTCCAACAGTATTTAACCAGTTTTCTTGTTTGGATATAGTACAGATTCCATAATACTATGTATTTATCATACAGACTGAACAGACGATGGTGCATCTGTGACTGCTTCTGATACATTTGAAGTTAAATCACAGAAAAAACTTAAAGCGTCTCTTAAACACGTTTCATGCAGCCATAAACCTGGGCTACCAATCAGTTATTTCTTTAACTACCTGTTTAACCTTGAATGGCGGTCAGTTTTAATACAGTCTTTGTGGAAAAGTCACTGACTGCAGAACATCAGATGTTGGTATTTCCATTACAGAAACTCTAGAACTTTCTTAGATTTAAAAGTCTTTTTTTCCACCATGAACACAAAAAAGTACTGAGTTGTGAAATCTGAGTTTCTGGTTTGGAGTTTGAAAGTTTCTTTTTTCTAAAATGGCATCACTGGTTTGGATGTTTCAAGAAATTTCAGCCGCTGATGTTGCTGCAACATTTACATGATGATGGCGAGTTCTGATTCCACGTCAGAGCTTAAAAAAAAAAGTAAAGGTTATGAGTGGAGCCGTCTGTTTCTGATAAGAAACCGAGCTTTGACTGACTTGGAAAATTGTGCAATTCTGTTCAATCTCTATGAACAGGATAAAAATAATCAAAACTCAAAATATGCTCATGATAAACATCCATTGAACCAAAGTCTTGATGAGCATAAAAAATGATCTTACTATGAAAACCCAGAGGTGGGAAACGTCAACGGTTTACTGTTGATATGGTGGATCATCTGGTCCAGATGATCATCTTCAGGTTGAGGGTCAATGTGTGAGAAACTCCAGAACCAACCGGTTCCTTACTCTGTTTCAAAACAGATTTATTAGTTGTGTGTTTGAGCAGAGCAAAGGAAAGCAACCCCAATGACTGGCTCAGAGAACCATTTGAAAAGCATCTCCATGTTTATCTGATGAGTGACTTTATGTGAATAATTGATGGATGGAAGCAGCTGAAGGTCTGACCTCTCTGCATTCTTAAGTTTTAGATAATTATCTGCTCTCTTCAGACATTTCCTTGTATTTCTTTGAGTTTAATGTGATGTAGATGATAGAGTGGTCTTGAACTCAAGTCTTCAGGGCTTTGCTGTATATTTGGTATTTTCGTTTTCACTACAGAATGTTTTCATCTTTTAAGATTATTTGTGTCTGATCTAAGATTTCAGATGCTCCTCAGGAGACTTATCATCTGAATCAGTCTACCTCAGCTTCCCTCATGTTTCTGAAGCAAACATGTCTTCCATGTTGGAGCTAAATTCTACAAGATGTTGGATTACTTTGTAATTTTCTCTATATTTAGTTATAAATTGAGGTGCAAATATTAGCACTATATTCTGTTTGTTCTTGAGGTGGTGTCGGTCCACTCCACCAATAGCTGTGTTTCCATTTACTAGGAAATTGTGCAAATTGGATTTGTGATGATATATTTGTCAAATGGAAATACAACTAAACTAATTTCTTAAACTTTTTTGCATTTGGAGGAGGTGATTTTTGAGGCATGTCATGCGGAATTGTTGGATCAACAGCTCCTCTGTAAAATCAACAATGATTTCCCTTAACCACTCCCATGTGTGAGGAGCTGAATAGATGATGAGCACTAGTGTCATGGCAGAAATGTGAATGTATCTGTTGGAAATGAAATTATTGTTCACATCCGTTGCAGTGTTTTTGAATGACTTATTGCGTGTTGGTTTTGTTTATTCGCATAATTATAATGTAATGGAAACAGTCTTATTTTTAAATTGTTTTGTCGGCATTTCTAGAATTTCTATAAAGTTTAGCACAAATGTGTAATGGAAACAAAGCTACTGCTCAGATACAGAAGTGCTGGATCATGATTCATGATGATGATCAGGGAGAAATGTGATTCATTGTTGTTTGATGTCGTCTCTCCTCCTTTAGAAGCAGACTGTAGTTTAACAGCATCTCCCATCTTCCCCTGCTCCTGTTCTACGTGTTTGTACGTTTTTCGTCTTTTGCTGGTTAGCATCACTGTTTGAGAAGTGTCTCAGATGCTTTGTCGCTTGTTTGGTCCTTTATTCTTCAAATTTAATCTGTAAAGATCCTTTTGGACAGTGAAAGTTTCAGATTAGATTAGAGAATCCCAGATGGATGGATGGATGGATGAAAGGCGGAGTTTGTCATGAAGCTTCACTTTCGGTTGCATCAGTTCTCCAGGCTGAACATGTTCTCCTCAGTCAGCTCTTCTGAGATGTTTCTTCAGCTCATTGATGCTTTTTAACTTCTCACAAGCTGAAACGCATTTTTTAAATATAAAATGAACAGAATGTAGTGATTATGATGTTATAATGGAGTTTAAAGGAGCGTTGTTCCATTTAAATGAATGCTAAAACATGTTTATAATCATATAATGCTAACAAAACCCCGCCTCTGATCTCAGCTTCAGAGGTGGGCGTGGCTTCACCCATGTCAGTGCTGGCCGCCGCCCCCTGATCCTAACCTCAAATGTTCTCGTCCGTCAGGTGAGGAGCAGAACAAAGAGGCGCTGCAGGACGTGGAGGACGAGGCCCAGTGAGACTCTGCCACCAACAGCCAACAACTCCAGACCCCCTTCTCCTCAGACTCCTCCACCTTCATCCTTCACCTCTGCAGCTCTGAGGCCTAGCAGGAGCATGGAGCTAACACATTAATTTTCCTTTTTTATTTTTGTATTAGCCCGTGTTTCACTCGGATTAAAGCCACTTCATTGAGACGGGAGAAACGACGTTAGAAGAAGGAGGTCCTGGATTGTTTGCTGTTTTCTGTCCTGGTACAAGCAGTTCTGATGATGTTCTCTTTGTTTTCACTATTGTATTTTTGTTTTTGCTTTTTCCTCAATGTTTGTATCAGTTGCTGGATGTATTGAGATTTTTTTTTCTTAATGTAATTATAGAAATTAACTTTTATTACTGATAATATTGAGTACTAGTTATGGGAGCTCTTTTACCTGTTTTTAGTGACATGTCATGAAGATTATTTGACCTTTTTATGGGCCGTTTGGAAGCATCAGGCGCCCTTTTTGTTAACTTAGTTTTCAGAGGAAGCTGGCAACATTTGTGATATCCATGTGGGGCAAAAAAAGAAAAAAGTGCTTAATCTTTACACGATGGCAATCCCGTCTTCACGTTTCGTAGCCATCTCTGGACTGTATACTTTGTGCTGAAGTACTGTAACGTGCGCACATGCTGCATCTCTCATCTCCAGCCGTCAGGTAGTTTGTTTTTTTCTCACTTGCATAACAGACGTTCACCCCGACAGTGACGGCCATCGCTCGCGTGATCCGGTCCATCGTTTCTTGCTGCTTCTCCCCGGCGTTTTGCTGACATCCTGTTGGTTTGGGAGCTTTTGTTTTCTCCTCCTGCGGCTTTCGTTGCTCTTTGTTTTGCCACATTAAGTGTAATTTGGAGCTGATTTGTACTACTGGATATCTGACTGGAGCCACAGACGAGGAATCTGTATTGTTCTTACTGAGACACAGCATGGAATTAACATTAAACAATCTAAATTAAATTCATTTGTCTTTTTGTTTATAAACCCAATCCTGAGAATATTATTTACACAAATACAGTTTAGGTTTCTAATTAGGTTTTAAGAAAATAAGAGCCTCCAACTTCTCAAAAGTTTTACTTAAGAAGATGATTTGTTGGGTGTTCAGTGTTTCTCAGACTAGAAGTTGTAGCTGTTCTCATGAAGTTGGAGATGAAACTATCTTCATGTCTGCTCAGGTTGTAGCAGCTTGTGCTGAAATCTGGGCAGAGGATGATGACTTTTCAGCTGCAAAAAGCTAAAACAAAAGACAAATCTGTGTTCATGCCGGTAGTCCTCTGGTTCCCTGAGAGCCAGCAGACGCTTGCAGGTTCAATCAAAGGAACTCTGCGACCTTCTGCCTTCCCTGTTCCAGTTTCAGCCGATGCAGCCCGAGCTACTGTTTCACGGCTTCTGACCGCCTGAACTGCAGAGATATTTTTGGACTCCGCTCTGAAAGTGGAGGAGCCCGTCAGGCTGAGAGCAGGCAGCCAAAGCGACAGTCCTGTCTACAGGACAACCATCTTCTGGAGGCTGGAGGAGAACGTGACTGCTGCTACTTTAAACACTTAACAATGAGTTCACACTGAGAGAAGTCTAGACTAACTGATCTGATGGAAGCAAAACCTCAGGATTTACACCCTTTAAAGAATTTCATTCCCTCCATATGACCTGACTCAAAGTGAAGCTTTTGTTAGAGTTTGAGTCCCTAAAACAACAATTATCGTTTCTGTGGGAAGACGCCTTCATCAGAGGGTGACTCCCTTTTCTTTTATACATGTATAGATCATTCTTAGTCTGGTTTTGGCTCCCACTTTGAGCCCTTTGTCCCGTTTAGCTACAGGAGATGAATCAACGTCACCTAGAAGGATGACGACCTTCATCGTCACTTTCAGAGGTGAGCAGAATTCAAAATGAAACAAAGATCAGGATGATCCCAAGCAGACATGAACAGGAACTCCATCATAAACGGCCTTTCAGCATCACAATGGAAGAAAAGAAGTGGTCTAGTGTTTAGTCTTGAGATATTTAAAAATATTTTTGTGAGCACTAACCATCAGGAAACCCTAAGATTTTATCGTTTCCAGATTTATAAAAATGAATAGTCTAAGGTTTTTTGTCAAAAGTGACTTTTTTAAAATATATTTCTGTCAAATCTATATGTCTTTTCTGGACAAATGAAGACATATTTAATGATTCTACAATTTCTCTTTTCAGATGGAATCAGCTTGTGACTTTCATTATTGCTAAGTTTCCCAAAAAGTAAAAGTTCTTTCATTTATTTGTATATGATCATTATTATACTATATTTATACTTTTTTTTTAATAGAAAATCAAATGTCTTGATGACATTTTGCAGTCAAACTGTCAACACATTAATCCTAAATATTCCTTCATAAAGTTATTAATTAAGATATTCGTGGTGGAGGTATTCTGACGTTTCCATGGAAACATGTTTGTTTTACAAGCAGTTCTGATATCCATTTCACCATAAGAGCTTAGAATCAACATTAGCCTAAAACTGATTTTTTATAGTATTCCACTAATTGATGATTTTTAAACACGTTATCTCAACAATTTACAAGATAATTTCTGCATAAAGAAAATATGATTTAAAAATGAAGATAACTCATGCTGAATTCAGATAATTTTATTGGAACATGAAGTTCTCTCCGTGGGTTTGATGAGCTCCAGGCTGTGGCTCCTGCTCTGCTGAGCGTCTGGTTGAACAGGGAAACCTCCAGAGGGCAGCAGGTTCCAGCTGATGGGACAGCAGATTATCCAACCAGGTTTCCACAGGAGATGTTTGGAGGAAGCGCTGTAAATGGACAAAACAGAGTGTGACTTTCCGTCAAGCACATTGTTCTTGAAAGTGTGTTTTGGACGTAGTCTCGTTTTGGACGTTGACGCCGACCTCCTCTGGCTTCCTGTGGAAACTGGAAACGGACCGCTCTGCTGTCAGAGGGAGGCTGCCGCTCTCAGTGGAGCCTACGGAAAGAACGTCAATGAAATATGGAGAACTTCCTCTACAGATAGCAGTTATTAATAGCTGGAGCTATTTTGAAGAAACACTTGTGAAATTTACCCTGCGCCGGTCTGGTCCGGTCTGGGTTGAGCTTCCATGGAGGATCTGGTTTCAGGACCGGACCACAACAATGCAGAGGGATCAAACTGTTGACCTTCTCACAGCCTTGGCCGTGTCCAGCAGAGGTTCCTCCTAAACTCCTTCCAGGGGTTTAGGAGGAACCAGGTGAGGCTAAATGGAGACACAGGGTTAACTGAGGTCACTTTGGGGGGTGTTTACCTCTGTGATACTCAGGTGTTTGTCCAAACAAAGGATGAAAAAGAGGTTTTAGACTCATCTATTTCCAGTGGATTGAAGTCCATGACCGCATCTGAGCAACAGAATAAGAGTTTGCAGAGGAAAAGGAATCCCTCCATCCCACATTTCTCTGTGGTCACAGGAAGTGATGCATCAACCGGTCTGGGGAGCACAAGCAGATCTTCAGAAGAGTTTGTTTCAGCACCAGGACGCCAGCAAAAGGACTTCTACTGCAGAGGAAATGTCACAACTAACCAAAAAACCCGCAAAGATCCTCATTTTATTGATTCAGGCTGAGATTTATTCACACTGATCTGCTTTAGTAATCTATTCTTTTTTTTCTTCCTTTTTTTGAATCATAATTTCTGACATGCAAAGAGGTGATGATGATAAAAAAAACAATAAAAAAGAATAAAAACAGAATATTCCAGTATGTTATTTTTTCTGCTCTTTTGAAAACAATCAACTTTACGACTAAAACAATGCGGCTTCGCGTGCAGGAGCAGTCACCATGGTGACCACAGGTCACTGCAAACGCCTGAGGTTGACTCTGCGTTTGTCTGTCTGAATAAACGAATCTGATGTGCGGTGCAGGAGGAGAGCACTGTTTGTTTATACATATAAAGCACGGGGGTGGAGGAGTCATTATGTGGTTTGGTGATGTCTCAATTTGGTGGCATTCCTGTGATGGATCAGCACCTCAGCATTCTGCAGTGTCATGCATGAGGCTGGTACTTCAACACTCAACACACACATACAGTTTCTGCTGCAGCTTTTATTGCTGTCACACAATTTATTTATTTATTTATTCAGTTATTTAAACTATTTATCTTTGCAAACCAAAACTGATGTTAAACAACTGGGACACTGAAGTGCAATGTGAACAATGAAAAACCAAGATCCACAATACGTCACAAAATATGACATGACAATAATGCAATGTGCAAGAAGGAAAAATGATTCTGTGCAATAATGTGTAGTTTGATTATTATATATATATTCTAATTTCTATTTGTATTTTTATTTATGATATTTGTTCAAGTTTTGTCGTTCCGTTGACTTCTGTAATGATCCTGACTTGAGAGCTGCGAAGGAAAAAATCTAATATACTTGTTTATTAGCTTTTAACATGTACAGATGACAATAAACTCTGTTGCATCTTTTAATGCATCTTTTTCTCGGCTTTTGATGCAGTTTTTAAGGAAGCAAAGAAAGTGTTCGACTTTTGCTGCAGACAAAACCTCAAACAGTTAAAAATATCATTTAAAAATGAGGTTTGTAATTACTTAGATCCAAATCAACAAAAACAATTTATCAGTGTTGAATGAAAAAGCTGCTTCAGAGTAAAGAAAAAGCTTTTTTTTTTGTTCCTTTCAAAAAAACTTTATTGATCCTGAATAGAAATCAAAGTGTTTTCAAAGCCTCTTCATTCACTCTGAGCTTCAAGGTATGGAAGTTTTTTGGATCCATCAGACTGAATTTTTTTACGTAGAATTTCTGACCCATCAAAATTTTAAGTCTCAAAATTAAAAACACTGACATTTTTAAGATGGAAAATATTTTTAGGAGTTTGAAATTTTGCTGTTTAAAAAGCAAGGGTTGAAAAAAAATTATGGATAGAAAATTCAGGGGTTAATAAAATTCATAAAAAAATCAGAGTTTAAAAAAATTCAGAAACTGATGGAACTAAAAACTTTCATATCAAGATAAACAAATAATAGTAAACCGGAGAGAAAAAAACATCAATCAATAAACACATCATTTCCCTTGAGCCAAATATTAATATTTTAATGTAGAAAAAGAGAAGAAAACCTTCCTGCTCCTCACTTCAGTGCTGCAAACACAAGACTTGAGCTTGACAAACAAGAAAATAGAAAGTGAACACAACCAAACACACAACAACTACATAGTCTGTATGTGTTCTTACATTTCTATAAGATGTAGTGAAAAATTTCGGTTGAGTCAGCTTTTACAGTTTGTGCATCATACGAACAACAGTTTGTGTCTTCATTGAGCTTCCTTTGTTTCCTGTTTTCTAACGACACGGCGTTATCTTATCTGTCTTTAAAACAGTATTGAGCGACGCCGTGCTTCCTGCAGAGCGCTGTGTGTGTGTGTGCGAGTGTGTGAAGGCCACGGGTTTCCTGTTGATGCCAGGCTGGCGAGCCGGGCTCACAGGTCAAAGGATGTGTGTCTTTGCTGCTTCCCCTCCCTCAGCAGCGAAGTGTGATTCCTGCCGAAAGACATTTGTTAGATTGTTGCCTGAAGTGAAAAGCTTATGCATCAGGAGGAAGTTTTTCTGGAAATACATATCATAAAGATAGGTGTCTCGTCCAGGATTAAGGAGATGATGTGAATACATCTTGAACCGGAGACAACTCCAGGACCTCCTGTGTAAAGCATGTGCAGCAAACATGCATCTTCTGCTGTATTTCCTAAAGGGAAGCACTGACATGTGCACTGCATGTCTGTAGCTAACACTAAATCTAGAGGGAGGATCCTGAAAACGTCTGCAGCAGGAAGCTGTTTCTTAGAGGAAAAACTCTGAGTGTGTGTGTCAGGGAAAGTGTTCAGAAAATCCTCAAAAGTGAACCTTCTGTCTGTCCATCACAGCTGCAGGAAATCCTGGAATAATCTGCGTACAAAGTTCTCAGTGGAACCCCGCCTCCAAACACACAAACACTTAGCAGTGTGAGCTGGGAAGACAAAAGACATATCCTCTGCATGTCACACTCATCTGGAGTTGGGCGAGCTCCACATCCTCTCCATGATCCCTCAGCAGCCAGAGAGGCAACATCCTCCTCGAGGGGAAGCTGGTCTCACTGAGAGTCTGCTCTGCAGCAGGTAACACCCGACCTCTGCTCTCTGCAGCTTTAGCCCTCTGGGAGCTTCTTTCTGAAGCTCCTCCAAAAGTTTCTGTTTTTACTGATGAACTGGAGATGTTTCTCTCAAGCTTCTGAGTTTAATTTGTTTTTGTTTTTTGACACACAGGCGGAAAGCGATGAAGTGACTTTATTTCAAGACAAAAAAAAAGATTCAACTTCTAAACGCCAGAAAAGACAGGACCTCTTCAAGTGGAAGGAATCCTGCAGGAGGAAAAATGATGGAACTGAAGATTCAGCTGATCCCAACCGGGGAGATCATCCTTTCTCCAGGGATGAATGGAGAGAACTTCTGCCACGGCTGCAAGGTGAGCTCCAGCGTTAGGCTGAAAGAGTCGGTCCATCACAGAGAGGATCGTTCAGGTCCTTCAGATGAGTCTGTCTCCAGAGCAAAGACAGTAACTCAAGTCATGCTTGGTCGGTAAATCTAAAGAGCTCAAGAACATCACTGCATGTCAGCATGTATGCTGAGATTTATTCAGATATACTTACAACCAACAGAAAAACATCAGGAATTCCACTAAAAATGTGTCTGTTCTTTTGTCTGGTCGATCTGATGATTGACAGGAGCTCCGTTTAAAACAGGATGTTATCCATGCAGCTGCTGAGAAGGTCAAAAGTTTGCTGATGAGGTCTGATCTCAAATGTTTAATTTTAGAAACATCACAGAACCCGCAGTTCACTTACTGACAGCCGGGGGCAGAATCCAGCCGTCCTCTGACCCTGAACAGGATGGGATGGGTTTGGAGTAACAGAGGAATGGATGGAGGGATTCAGCGTTAGAGGGATGAAGGGATGAAAAGATGGAGGGATGGAAGGATGGAGGGATGAAACAATAGAAGGATTGAACATTAGAAAGATGGAGGGATGAAAGGATAGAAGGATTGAATTTTTGAGGGATGGAAGAATGAAGAGATGAAAGATTGAACATTAGAAGGTTATAGGGATTGAAGGAGTGAATGATGGAAGAATTGATTGAATGCCAGAGGGATGAAGGGATGGAAGGATGGAAGGATTGAGGGATGCTAGGAATTGAGGGAATGAATGTTAGAAGGAAGGAGGAAGGGATCTAGAGATAGACGGATGGACAGATGGAGGGATGATGGAATGTAGGTGTTTCATGGTGTCACTCTGCTCCAGACCGAGCAGAACTGTCTCGGTTACAGTTAAAGCAGTAGTTTCAGCTCACCGACCATGAAGGTGTGGAATGTACCACTGCTCGGCCTTAAGGAAATGACAAAGACATTCCTCTTCCCCTTCCCACATTCCTGCGGGGTCAGGTCACCCTGCGCTAGTTCCAAAGGTGTCACTGCTTTGGATCAGAACTGAAACCTTCATGTTGTCATTTATGGTTTTCCATGAACATTCCTTTGTTTTAGTTCAGTTCTCTATCTCACTGAGTGTTTGGGATCATGGTGGGTCACAGAGGTGAAGTCCTGACTGGAGGCGGATGTCCTGACCTGGACTCCAGTCCTGTACAGTCAGACCATCCCAGTTGATCCATAAAACCTGTCAGTGGGAGTGTGCGGAACATTATAGGATGCTCTGCTGTAAATCGATTGCTCCCCCCTCTGGCGATGGAGCATCATTACAGTCCAGCACCAGCAGGGACAGAGCTGGTGGAGGTCACCTCCACATGAACTATGTGTTGTGTAACAGCAGAGGAGAGGAGACTCTAATGTTATCACTAATATTATGATCTAATTTACTTTAGAGGTGGAACTGACAAGAAATTATGAATTATAATCCCAATTTAACTGACGCCAACAAAACTCACACTTTCATATTACTAAATTGATACAATCTTGTACATAAAATACGTTTTTTTTTACTTTAAGACTGTGTCAGAGATTAAGTTTTTATGGTAAAGTTGCAAAAAAAAAATACTTGTCTTGCATTAGATAAGAATCTTTTTTTACTATTTAAAAATACCATGTCAGTATTTCTAGAGACTAAAGCCATCACACCATAAATCCTGTTATACAGAGGAGAAAAGACATCAGACCGATGTGTTATTTCATCATTCACTGTACAACTGGAATGGACAGTACACATTTTAGATAAAAAGTAAAAAAACACCACGTCTCATCACTCCTTTAACTAGATAGATGACAAATGCAACTGATGGATCTACAGACTGGTGTCATTATCTGTCTTTGCAATTTTTCTCTCTTTGTGTTTTCAAATAAAAAAAACTTGGAATTCTTTCAACCATTTTTTCAGTGGCACAAATAAGAGTGAATATAGTGATGAAATACTTCTATTTGAAAGTGGTATCATAACTGTAACTGCTGTTTTGTCCTGCATTGGAAATGGTTTATTTTGGGCTATGAAAACAAAATAAAACAAAAGAAAAAAACAAAGAAAGAAATATATATAGGTTATATATATGAAACTTGGATAATAACAAGATAAGATAAGAGAAGTGGGAGTCTCCTATGAGTGTGGTAAAAATGGCCCGACCAGGCTCCCCCACAATTGAAGAGGCCCAGGGCTAGAGGGCAAAGCCCAGATCCAGCAATACAGAGACACGGACACCCCGAGTTCAGATCTGATGTGATCCCCAGCTCATGGCCTACAGAGAACGTAGGGACCCGTCTCCATGCATGGAGAGAGAAAATAATCAACTGTAGGACTTGGAATTTTATTGAGAAAACCCCATCAGTGTGGACCAACCTTTCGGAATAAAAGCACCAAAGGTCATGTAACCCAGATGTGTTTCACAGATGAGTCACACAGAAAGCAGCAGTTTGCTGTGAAGCTGATGATAATCAATAATGGAGAAGATTATGTGAGCAAACTAAACTCGTGCAGAATGGACCTTCTGTGCCCGAGAAAAACTTGGAATCCAGGGAGCCAACCTAATTATGTTTAAAAAGATACAGTTTTTAAAATTGTAGTTTTAGTGTGTTTAACAAATGTTAATCCTGGCCCACAACCTAAGGTGCGTTTTGGATTTTGGACCCTTGTGCGATTGAGTCTGACACCCCTCTTCTACTGCATCCATGGCCGGTCCTGCAGGAGCGGAGGCCCGCCAGCAGGTGGAAGAAGAGCGCTGTGAAGAGCGCAACGTCAGGCGCAGTCTATCACTAACTTCCTTAACAAAATGTAATGTTTCTCCGTGACTTTTTAGTGGAAATGAGCGCAGTGAGTGAAGACACTAAAGATCTGATGCTCATTGGTGTGGGGCCCCCACCCCACCACCCTCTGACCCCTCCATGAAAGGCGCTGGAGTCTGCTCCACACAAACTCTTACTTTTTAGAGGAAAAACGTCTCGTTTTTTAGTCCAAACAACCACCAAATAAACGCCAATAAACGCATTTGCGTGAGACAGCGTGTCTCGTGGGATGAGCGGGACTGCGGGATGTGTGGATGGTGGACTTCCTGGTCCTTCAGGGTGTGTTTCCCCTCACTGACAGAGAAGGAAAAGGGGAAATTACGCTTACTCCAGGGGAACCGACTCCCTGGTTATTTCCGAGCAGAGCCGCCGGTATGTTGCGTCGGAGCGCGGCTGCGCGCGCACCGTGAGGCCAGCTGGAGTCGATCCAGCGCTGAGGAGGCGGCGGCGGGTCCACGGTGGGAGCGCCGGTGCGCGCGGGGAGTGGTGGGAGGGTCCGGAGAACGCCGACAGGACTCCGTCAGACAGACAGACAGACAGACAGCGACTCCAGCTGAGCAGAGCGGATCGGCACGCGGACGCCAGAACCCGGTCCAGGAGGGAGCAGCCGAACCAACGGGATCCAGGTAGAACAGCAACAGAACTTTGCTGCTTTCGCCACTCTGCTGTGTCAGCAAACTATTTGAAAATCTGCATGAGGAACATGTGGGCTTTTCCGCTTCGTGACTCGTGGGATTGCTGTGGATCTGTGAGGACGCTTTGGAGAGTAAACTCACCAAGACGCCCTCTTTTAAATGCGTTTGGAACCCGCTGTGGTTCTGAGGAGAATATGGCAAGCCAAACGGGCCAATATAGCAGAGGGCGAGCGCGCGTCAGCTGAATGAAAGTTGCAGCGACTGTCTGTCACTTTTCGTCCCACATCTCCAAATCCCTTCAGGTTGGGTTCGTCTTTTTATAGACGCCAGTCAGACGCAGATTAGCCCGACTGTCGCACCGAACCAAAGGTGCTGCAGAGTTCAGTTTCTGGAGAATCCAGGCTGCTGCTGTGGAGGTCACGTCCAGTGCTTCACAGGACTCCTGAAGGTTGTCTGGAACTGACATGACCTCAGCCGTTTGGGTTAGAAACCAGTGTTTTGAACAAAACAAGTGCAGATTCATTTTTCCACTGATGGATGTCAGTCATCAGCTAATCATTTACTTTATAAAACCAGGGGATCCTTTAATACATGTCAAGTCAAGGCTCTCCAGGTAATTAGATCCGGCCCCTCAGATCATTTTATTTTATTGTTGTTTATGGCCCAATGTTAACTTTTGTTTATTTCTAGCTTTTATAATTCTGACAAAATATATTTTTAAGCAGAGTAAAATACTCAAAGTTATTTAAATTGATTGATTCTGGAATAATATTCTTGCCTTTTTATTATTCAAAGTTTTGTTAAAAAGTTAAGTTTGTCATGTTTTAAGAATTTAGTTTTAGTGTGTACCTAAGGTGTGTTTTGGGTTTTGGCCCCCAGTGCGACTGAGTTTAACACTAACTTTAACATCACCAAATATTCTTCAAATGACTGTTGACAGACAAAAGGTAAAATAAAAATCCCTGATTTTTCTACATTTTGAGTTTTTATTCCAATGGAAAGTTCCATTTCAAGTGCTGCAACAGTGGATTGCTCTGTTGTTGTTGGTCATATACCTCAGGGCCACTCTGCATTCATGTCCGTGCAAGTAACTTTTGGTGATGTTACTTCAAAGATGTCATCCAAACACGCTAAACTTGAAGTTGCAGACGTGTATTCTGCATCATGTTCGTTCTGCAGAGTGCACGGGCCTCTTT
>NC_050524.1:20705146-20721994 GCF_002922805.2 Oryzias melastigma | reverse complement strand
AAAGATACGGCCCAGGATTAGATGTTCAGCTTTGATAGTGTTGATGGTTTTAAGCACAGATGCCAAACTGGGCCGAGCCAAGAGCTAGGCTGATAAGGTCTTGATGCAACAGCAGTTGAAAGTGTTTCCATGGCCTTTGCTCTCTTACGTCTTAAAATGGGTTGAATTCAGGGTCGCATTTTATTCTGATAATGGATCTCTTCAAAGATGCTCCTTACATTCCTAATACCTTCAAGATGCTGAAACATATTCCTGGCAGCATTACAAAACTTCGCTGGTCTCACACGCCATCTGATGAAGACGAACGGCATAAACCGACGCCTGAAGGCGCGTTTGTCTTCTTCTACAAGAAATGTTAGTTTCCTGTGAGAGTAACCTCAGCATGGAATTATGAAGGATCACCAGACTGGGTTGCACATCGCTGGAGTGATGCTGATGCCGTGTAGGAGAAGGTTCATGTGATGAGAGCGATGTGTGTTTGTGAGTCAGACTCTGAGTTGGTCTGAGGGATAGATTTCACATTGCCTGTTGAGGGGGTTTGTTGAAAACCTTGGATCAGGTCGGGTCTGAATCTGGAAAATGTTGGAGACAGAAATGAAGAGATGCATGATGGGTGGAGCTCTTTGTGATAGGATTCCCACTGTTGTTATTTTGTTTGCAAAGCTATTTAAAAACCCATCGAAAAGCTGTTGTAGGTTTTATTTGTTGTAGCAGGAGATGATGTAGCATGCTAGCATTTGTTACTCAAAACTGCCTTTAAAGCCAATAAGTCCAGTAATTAGACTGTTTCAAAAATGTACTGATGGATAGCTCCAATCTTCCTTGCCTTTCTTGTTGCACTGGTCATGTTAAGTTGGGGGATGTGAGGCCTGTAAGCTAGTGGGAGAGAGTGTAAACAGATAGTTCTCAGTAACAGGGAGGGTAAGGGTGGGCACGGTTTCTCCACACCCACAACTCAGAGGTAAATTTCTAGTGAACTCCTGCAGAAACTATGTCTTAGAAAACGACACAGATTTTTACATTTTAGCTAAAAACAACATGATCATAATTAAAAGACCACTGGAAATGCTTTGAAAATGGAACAAAAGATGATCAGAGTGTAAATAGGCAGTTTTCAAAACACCAAAACTGTTGTTGAATAGATCTGTCTTTGTAATTATCTGAAATTATGTTGCATTTATTGCCTCTAGCCAAGATCCTCACATCTTTACTTCCACTGGAAGCTCCACTTGTCTGCAACAATACAGGTCTAGCTCAACTGAAGCTCCATCCAAAAGAAATTATGTGAGTATGTGATGAAACCAAAGCTAGATTCATTATGTAAGTCAATGATTCACACAAAGGAGCAGTAGAAAGAAAAAGAAGAAGCTCCTGCTAAAAGTATTTCTTCAGATGACTGCAGCAGTTTGGTTCTGTTTTTGCGGTCCACTTGGATCCCACAGGAAGCATCTCAGACTCCATGTTCCCTTAGCTCCTGCAGAACCTCTGGTGGAGCCACTTTGCTTGAGTAGACCTATAGCAGGGGTGTAAGACTCCAGGCCTCGAGGTCTGAGATTCTGCTTTTTTTTTAATTATTATTAAGAAATCCTGCATCAGCTGCTGCTTATTACCTGGATCAGGTGTGTTAAGAAGGAACTTCAATGGCAGGTTAGTTGGAAGACATGTATTACACCGGCCTGGAGACTGACATCTGTGACCTATAGAAATTACTAGGAGTGTGTATTGGCAAGAGTCTGGCGATATGATGTCATGTCGTGATACGATACATATCCCGATATATCCCAAGACAATATTTCACTATATTTTAAAATTCTGACTTAAGAATTATCTGTATATTAATACATTTTTCACAAAACTAAAATTGTAAAATAGATGTTTTTTAATGATCACAACATTCAACACTGCAACTGTATCCCATAAACAAATTACTTTTACCCAAGCAATTTCATGGTGCTTTTAGGAAATATTTAAGCGGAAAACAAAAGTAAGACTGAACTGCATGTTTGCTTTTAAATACGTAAAAATATAAATATCGCCTCGGCAGTATTTTAAATTGATGCAATATTTTTCTGAATCGATATTTTCTTACTCCCCTAGTAATTAGGGCCAACCAGACTTTAAAGCAGGATCTTAGAGCTAATAAAAAAGCTGCATCTTCAAGTTGAGTTTCATCCTAAAATGACTGCTGGATTAAAGCAAATCTCTGCAGCCTCTGTGGACTTCCAGAAACCAGATGACTCTTTTAGTTCCCCGAAACAAAATGTGGACAGTTTTTTTTCTTCATGTAACCTAAGTACTTTGTGGCAAATGAAGCACGTATATTCTGTATGTGGACGTTATCAGTTCCTTTAAAACTGCAGTCACTGGATAAGCGTGTCAGGTACTTTAGGAAATGTCAGAACTTTTCTTCTACTGCAGGAAACATCTTGAATACAAACGACTGTTCATTCTTTTGCAGATTTTAGAGTTTTAAAGGAGTTATAACTGAGAGACTGATGCATTGTGGGTGAATATTACTTAACAGAATTCTGACAGTGAGGGATGGTGCGACTACATGTTGAGTGGCTGCGTCCTGTATTATTGCAGTTTCAAACGTTGTGGCTTCTGGACGTGGTTCAGGAAAATTCCCAGCCAGCTTCATTGCCTAATTTGTCCACGTCCTGGAAGAATCTGTAGTAGGACTGGATTTAGAGGCAGGAATTGTCCCTTTTTGTTTGGCCTTACTGCATTTTCCATCTTAAAAGTCATTTTATTTAATTCCTTATATCCTCCCCGTTTGTCTGGGACTCTTTGCCCCTAACTCGGTGTCAGCTGAGGACAGACTTGGTGTTCACTCACCACCCTGCTGACTCTGTGTCTTCATAATCCCCCTGTGTTGTCCCTGCACACCTCCACTCGGATTAACCTGATGATACCACTCATAATCCCATTTTATCTGGTATTACACTGGGTCGGTGCTTACAGGCCTGAGTTGCAGGAGCTCCATAGCTGTTTGTGTTTCTCCTGAGCACTTTACTGTAATCCTTTTGTGATGTTAAGAGATTCTCTGGGTAAAAGTGTGCTGCTTTTGTAGAAATTAGTAATTATTTTAATTGAGTTATTTTCCACCCATGGAGAACGTTTGTGGTTCAAAGAACAGAACGGGCCTCCATGAGTTGCAGACTGGCCCACATGGAGCTCCATGACACCTGGACTTTTAGTTTTATGACTATTTGGATTTCTATCCTCTTTTAGGACTCAGTCATGTCCTCTAGGAGGGGTTGCAAAGCAGGTTTCTCCTGCTTGATGCTGCCCACCACCTCCTCTGGGTTTGGAGGTGGTTAAGATTCAAGCGGATGCAGAAATCTGTGTAATTTATTTAAAAATCTGATCTAAGGACAAGGATGGCCTTAAGGGATGTGTGTGATTGTGTGTCTTGAGGGTTGTGTAACATCAAGCTCTGCTATATGACCTTCTCCATCCTCCTGATCACCGTTAAGGGTGTGTGTTTACATGACGAGGGGCCAGTTTTTATTAGCGTAAGCGAGTGACACCAACTGTGTGACGAGTGTGTTTCTGTGTTCACAACATCAGAGCATGATGGAGCTGCAGCAGCTTCTATATTTGGAAATGGAGCCAATCAATAGATAGATGAGTCTCCACCGATCCATCCATCGTCCTGTTTGGGGTCAGAGGGTTGCTGGAGCCTTTCCTCGCTGGCTAACAGAGGGAGTGACATCACACAGCCCGATGTATTTTTGGACTCTGGGAGAAAAGTGAGATAGATCCAATTCCACCCAGGACTCCAACCTGGCTGAGAGTTGATAGAACTTTGTAAGATGTTGCAAAAAAAATGTGTTTGATCAGTTTCTCTGTCAGACTTTTGTTGTGAAAGGACGTCAGCTTTCTCCAGAGAATGCGCCTACATTTCCCATCATTCATCAGTTTCATGTAGGTCTTTGCTGATGTTGGCTGGTCTTTAATTAGAACCTCCCGGGAGCTGTTTTTCCAATGTGACATCCCTCAGACCTGAAAAACTGAAACTGAACAAAGCAGGAAAGAATCGGCTGTGATGGAATCAGATGGACGAGTGAAGACTGAAGGGAAAAAAAAAATCTGTTTTGATTCATTTTTTGTCCCACCGTTCGTAATGCTGTTGATAACTCAGCAGAGGGGAGTATTAACAGGATATTTACAGTTCAAACAAAGGGTTGTTCTACATACTTGGGAGCAGACGCATGTTGTTAGTCCAGTTTTCTTGTTTTTGGTCCGATCTGATTAACAGCTTCCGTGGTTTGCTTCAAGTCTATACACAGTCTGCTTGCTGCCCCTAAGAGCTCAGAGGGTCCGAACTGCTGATCTCAGATAGTCATCCGTCTGACCTCACATGCGACTTCTAGCATCAGATTAGTCTTCAGGCTGCAGGTCTTCATGCTTTAGCAGGTTTTTTTGGCTTAGATCTGGTTTTTATGTTTCAGTAAATCAAATTTCTGTGGCATCCAAGTTATAAAGACTCTTTTCATATGCAGATCTGTTTTAGATCCATCATAAGGAGTTTTTGATGATCATAAGAAAGATACTTTTTACTATTTTATTAACTGTAAATCTGATTTATGCTCTTCTTCTTGGATCTTGATCATTCAATCGATGGAATATTTACAAGAACTTCAGGTTTTTCTAAACACTAGAAAGTTTCCACATGTGGAACCTAAGAGTTTTATGCTGTTTGGTTCCACTGAAGGAAGACGCTGTTCTTCAGTAGCAGGGACCGTCTCAGAGCCTTCTTTTGTTTGTACGTTTGACTCTAAAGTGTGGCTCTTTTGAGTTCTATCATCAGTTTTGTTCTGGAACTTCTGGACCTGCTGGCATATGTCTGACCAGTTAAGCGGTTGTGAAGACAAAACATAAAACGTTATCACCTCAGTTTTGCAAAACCACTTTATGATGCAAATATTGACTAAAAATAAGAGACCGTTCAGGTGACAGTAAGAAGGTGATGACTAGTGGTGTAGGGAAAAATCGATTCAGTGATATATCACGATATTTCATTTGGCGAAACTTTAAAATGCTGACAAGATGATATCTAATTTAATATTTGTGAACGTCCTTCAGCGTCTTACTTTTGTTTTCCACCTGAACCCCTGACTGCTAGTTAGCAGCTCACTTTGAGCAGTTCTACACCAGAACAACCAGATCTCCCGAGAACCAGCTTGTGCTAAATGTTCAGTCTCATTGGTTCAGTCAGCCTTGTGGTTTTTGTTGTTATGAGACCTGTACTATAATATGACTTATATTAAGATATATTACGATAAATATCGTATCGCGAGACGTGTATCACAAAACATATCGTATCGCCAGATTCTTTCCAATACACACCCCTAGTGATGACCACTGGATCCATCTGGATCTGTAAGGGTCTCATCTTGAAGTTGAGTCATGCCATCTGGTCTTCTTTCTTACTAGTGGTTTCATCAATCTGAGGGCCTTCTTCATCGAAGCGTGACGTGCCTCCTGACAGGAGGAGGAAACACCTCCATCCTCTGAACATACAGTGTACACAGGAAGTGTACCCGGGCACACATGCTGATTTTCCAGCAACAGCGATCTATCAGACCCTGTTATATTAACAGCACAATTCGGAGCAGATGGCGTTTGTGAGGAGACTCGGACATGACTGAGTGGCGTTTAACCTCCGCCTGGTTCAAGCTCTACTCCATGTAGGTCTGCTGGTTCATAAAAGATAGGAGGCATGAGGGCACTGTGAAATGGGGGCGGGAAGAAAGATAAAGACTCAGGATGAAGGTCATGCAGAAAGAGGCTCTGCAGAAGCAAAAGATCACCTGCATAGATATGCAGTCAGGGAAGGGGTGGGGGGAAGGGGGGGTTGGAGAAGCATTACTACCATTAGTTGACTAAACAAGACCCGACCTGCGTCTGTGTTGCTGCAGGACAGCCGTGGGACCGTGTGTGAGCGTGCACGTTCATTTTCCCACACTTTTACAAGTTAATATAAATTTACAAAAGCAAACAGTTTGATGTTTTGGAAGAGCTTCAGTCGTTATCTGACTAAGTTGAGTTGTTTTTCTATCTTCATTCCTCAGATGTAACTGCTGGAAAACGGTGGGACCTTAGCTTGAAAGCACGTCTGCTAGTTCTTAGTTTGATGCTGTTATTGATTCTTCCCACGGAGAACCCGAGTAAATGATCCATCAGGAACCCGACTTCTTCTGCTAAACAGTGTTGTTATTTCTTTTGAGCTCACATCCTTCTGCTGGCAGGACTTTGGTTGGATCAAAAGTCACATAGAGTTTTATCACTTGCAGGGGAGTTAGTTTAGGTGGCAAACGCAGGCTTCATCTGCATTTTTAACACCATATCACACTATTATACTTTGTTTAATATTTTCTTTGATGACTGAAACATACATCCTCATAAAAACTCCTTCAAAAACTCTCCCTGAGCTGTTGTGGAGACATTAAAGACTTAAGGAAATGCCTGCATGACCAAAGTGCTGCCACAGTGGAAAAGTGGGCGTGTCTGTGTGTGGAGGAGTCTCTCCATATTTGGTGTTTAGTCTGAACACAGCCCCGTTTCCATTAACTTATTTTGGAGCCTGTTTCTCCTTCCTTTCATCATCTCAGTGCCAGTGGTTCACATTTCCTCGCCCTTACTCACCAACACGCCCAGTGATTCACCAAACCTGAGAGGGCCAAGAGTCCAGACAGACGGGCTGAACGCGGGAACTCTTCAGAAACTCCAATAAAGAATTGAGTGCTGTCAGAGGACCCGGACGCCTGGTTCTGAAGCTCTCATGGACTCCTGAATGTGTGTCATTTTGACACTGCAAGCACTTTCAGTTTCTAAAAATGTGTCTAAACATACGCAGGCTGCCCACATTCGGCCTCCTTTAAAGAGCCGAGGATATTCTTACCAACACTTTCACTCTCTCTAACCGACTTCCCACTCCGCATCCTGGGTTTAAATGTGTTTAACTTCTCTTTTATCATCTCTCATGCTTCTTCTCGGTGGTTCCAGAGAGCCGCTTGCCGCCCACATGGCTCACATTCCTTCTCCCTGACATCACCAGCGTTCTCCTTTGCCTCCTTTTTTTCGGTCTCTCCTTCCTTTGCCGGTTCTTGACCACCAGCTTTTTCATCAATGCAGAAAGAGGAGCTGTCATTTTAAACCTGTTGTCAGAACCGGACCGTTAGACTGGTTGGAGGATTAAATATTTTGGCACCGACACAAAGCAGCATTTCTAAAAGTTCAACCGTGCACGGTGAATGGGAGGTCCTCTGCATCTGTCAGTGGTTGCGGTTTGATCCTAGTGTTTGTCAAAGATTTATCGGAGAACAAAGGACAGTCTAAAGTTCATAGTATTTTGCTCTTCAGGTCATTGTGTTGCTTGGCTGTGTTGTGGTGAAGCGTCAGAGTCTGGGAGTTTGACTGAAGCTGCAGGAAATCATCATTTCCTCCATGGTCTGTCTGTCATCAGATCCTGGTCCGTGGATCCTGTATGTTGCATTTGTCAGCCACAGATCCACTTCTAAGATCATCACTGAAAAGTCAGCTGACGAGTTTGAACACGCTAACTCTTGGATTGTGACCAACTATTGCAAAATCCTGCAGCAGAGGTTTCAGATGACATGTAAAAATGCGGTGGGGTGGGGTCACCCTGGCCGCATGCCTAATAGAGAACATTATGGGAGAATGCGGGTGTCAAACTTAAATCTTTTACTTCAACATCTCACTTTCATAAACCCTTTTGGCGCCACACATGAATTCAGTTTAGGATTCCTGTTTGCAAAAAAAGTGAAAAGCTGTTATCGATTTCATAAGCCCCAGATCTATGTGGCGTTTTAGTGCAGCTCTGATAACATGGAGATGCACAAACAAGGGTGTGCTCGGCATGACGCAACTCTGAGTCTGTCAACAGCCGGCTGTGACTGAATGCAGGTGTGTTTGAGATGAAACTGCTCTCTGAAAGGAGCAATAAACATGCAAAAAAACAGGTTTTAATTGAAATCCTGCAGCTTCTTTACATTTTTTTTTTAAAGTACAAAAAAAGTTTTCTTTCACTGAAAAATGCTTTAACGTCTTAAGACCTGGCATCCATGTGTGAACATCGCATTTTGGGTTTTATTACCACAGTAGTTAATTCTGCTTAATTGGGAGAAGGTTTTAGAAAGTTAGCTCAATTAGCTCGAGTCTTAATAGGTTAAGTGTGTACACAAACTATCCTGAAAGCCTAGACTTGTATGGAATCATGTGACTTATGTCAACGTGAGATAAATAGAAAAATATGCTGACAAATAGTTTATTTAAGTGGTAGGAATCTTAAAATGCAGTGAAGGCTCTCATTCATCCGGGTGACATTACCTTTAAGTTGAGTCATGGCATCTGGACGTAAAACCTTATCTTGAAACATTTATCTGCTTATCCTAGTGGCTTCCTGAACACCAAAGGTAGAAGCTTAATAAGTAGTGATTGCAGGAATCCAGTTGAACATTAAACTGATGGATAAATAGTATTTATTCACAACATTTAAAGCCTACCCACCAAAAAAAAATATTGGTTTGGAAAAGGTGAAAATCTCAAAATTTTGGCCTTGGGACTCAAACTCATTTGAGTTTTTTTTTTCCAGAAGAAAAAGCACTTTTCTATAACTGAAATTGAGTCTCAAACAGATAAAAGTCAAAGCCAAAGTTTTAGTTTGGTGCAGGAGTTCACTCCCAGGGCCTGAAATCAAGCTGTTCATTCATCTCTGATCTCAGTTTAGTCCTGATTGAGCCGTAAAGGAGCAGGTTTACTCTCCGTAAGCTGGTTGCTTGTTTATTTTGAGTCAACAGGAGACAATATGGACACATGCTACTGCTGCTTCCTAAAGCCTTAAGTCACATGCACGACCTGTATGGGTTCTGTCGGTTATCTGGGTCTGTGGAGGGCCATAGAGAGGAGCACAGGTCTTGGAGTTCTCTTAAGGCTTGTACGACCACCTCAAGGGACGTCATGAAAAGGGAACGTATCATTGTCATGTGTGTGGTGTATCGGGAAGTTTCTGTGAGGCTAATGGAGGATGCATGCACTTATGACGTACTGGTGATGCTGTCGTATGGTGCTCTTATTCCACACTCTAGTCGTTAGTAAGCTGGTAATACTGATTCCTTACTGACTGCACACACGGGGTGCCCGTAGGACATCTATGACCTTGTACAGTCCCTAGGATTTGGTAAAAAAAGAAAAGCATGCGTGCATCTCACCTTCTTCACCTCGACTTTTTAGGGTTCTTATCATATAAGAGGTTTCAAACCCAAAGGAAAATCAAAGCAAGCCACAGCAAACCCTCTTCATGCCTCTTGATTTATATACACCAGCTCAGTGGGCTTGTGGTAGAGTGTCCACCCAGAGACTGGAAGGTTGTGATTTCAAATCCAGGAAAATTCATATCAAAGACTCTAAAAATTAGACTCAGTGCCCTACTTGCTCGACACTCAGCATATCGGGGTTGGATTGGGGGGCTAAACCGCCAGATGGTTCCCGAGTGCGTCTATGTCTGCGGCTCACCGCTCCCCCAGGGATGGGTCAAATACTGAGAACAAATTTCACATACCTAAGTGCATGACAAGTGATGGAACGTCATAAGAAAGTCCAGAGTATTCAAAAATGCTTTCATCCTCACTGTAATGAGGTTTTATCCACGACACGACAGCTTAAGAAGTTGGGTTCAATCACAGCTTGTGATTTACATTCAACAAAAAAAAGCGTAATCCTCACTTTGTGAATACTGCTTCTTTTCCGACTTTCTAACCTTTTCTAGTGTGTGGTATCGATGGCAGGGGATAGGAGGAAGCATGTGGTAGAAGCACACAGTACTTGGATGGTGAGTTTAAGGACACTCGGACATATGAGTTGCAATATTAGGATGTTTTTAAATGTTTACTGTGAAACCAAGTTTCAATGTCTGAGCTTGGGGGTACACCCGTTGGTGGCGCGTCTGAAATTCTCCACTCACCCAACTCTTCCAGCTTCTGATTGGCTGAACACACCTGATCCTAGTGATTCACAAACCATGGATAGTGAGCGGGACAGTGACCTTAGAGTCCTGGAGTTTTCCATCCCCGTCGTCCTCTCAACGAGATGGGAAAGCAACGTAAACCACATGACCTCACATTCCTGAAGCACGTTTTTGGGTCGAGTAAACTGGAAAAGAGAAGAGCTTTTCTATTTTTATGTTTGATCATTCAGAGGAACCTTGTGGAGGAGGAAGTGTGAGAGGAAAGAAGAGTTTGTGAGGGAGGGTGGAGCACTGAGCTTAAGGCGAAAGTCCTGTTTGTGCGTTCCCACAGAGTCACGATCACATGAACTTACGCCTGAAATGCTTTTAATTTGATTCATTTACACACAACCTCCTTTGTCCAAAGATGGCGGTTTCTTTCTCGCTCAACAGAGGTCAGTTTTACGTTCATTTCTCTCCAGGCTGAGAGGGGGCTGGTGCAGACAGTGAGTCCACCTGCAGGGTTGTTATCAGGTGTTTGCAGCAAACATCAAAGCCTGTGTTTGGACAGCTCCACCTGTCATTCGATTGTAGGCATAAAACAGAGTTTGCATTGTTTCCATGGATTTATGCTTCGGCGCCGAGCTCTTTATTGATGATTCGAGTCATAAACGGTGCTGTGAGGAGAAGAATTCACAGGCGGCGTTGTTCATCTGATCACGGGCAGGCTTTAAAGTCGAGATCCCAGAAGAAAAGTTAACGAGAAAGGGTTAATGTTTGACAGCTGAGCAACATGCAGGGCTGAGGAGGAGCCCCTCCTTCCTCCGGCTCAGCACAAATGTGCTGGCTCAGCATTACCCGGCAGACCTTTACGGCCCTCGCTCGTGCCAGAAGTCACTGAAGACTCGACGCAGGCGAGAACAAACCAGAGAGAATGAGTCCAACCCTTCACGTTTGGTTGTATCTCAGCTGCTTCCTGCTGCCTGTCACTGTGGACAGTCTGAGAGCGCCTGGAAAACATTGCAGGATTTCTGCTGGGGGGTGGAGCTGAGGGGAGGCAGGAAAAGTCGAATCTTTCCCAGAGATCCAGTGAATGAGTGTGTTTATCCTTCTGCCACAGAGCCCTGGGGCAGTTATTTCCAGGCAATGTGAAACCGACTCTATTCAGAGGCAGGAAGCGACCAGCAGAGGGCGGCGTGTCCGAGTTCCTTCAACTGAGATTGACTTGTTGGCCCTGTTGCCTCTTTCTCTGCTGACCTCACCTCATCTTACTTGGTGCTAAAGCAAATCCTGCTGCTGTCATCTAAAGATGCTTTATCATTTTAAGAAGAGCCTTTGTTCCTGATGAATGGAGCACAAATACTCTGAGGATTTTCAGAGGAACTCATTTAGAATAGACTCAGAACGACCTTGACGGATACTTTATCTTTACTGGAGCCCGCGGTGTAAGACGAGACTTTAAGGGCATTTTATGAAAGCAACCCTTTCAGCTTTAAAAAATCATTGATGGAAACTGTTTTTGGTGTGTTTAGCATGTTCTTGTGGTATTTTTCTAGCATTGGAGGTCATTTATAAAGAAAAATAAGTTAATTTCTGAGTATTTCTTTATTCAAATCATTGTGAATCGGGAGACATGCAGTTTAAAAAGATCATATTTGTGACACAGATGCACCACAAGCTCCCTGCTTCTCTCCATTCTGATGCATCCACTTGATAAATCCAAATTGTACGGCTAGAAAGCTCTGATATCGCTCAACATTTTTGTTTCACCGCTAATGTTAAGTTGGGGTTGTGGGGGACTAGCGGGAGAGCATGTAAACAGATGGGTGATGGGAAGTGGGGGCGGGCTTACTGTGCTAATTGTCCCACTCACAACTCGGAGTTAAATTTCTGATAAACTACTGCTACTCTGAAGAAACTATGTCCTTTAAACTTTTTTTTTTTAAATTTGGCTAAAAATGGCAGATTAATTATTAAAAGACCACTGGAAATGCTTTCAAGAATAAATCAAAAGCTGATCGGAGTGGATTTTTAAGGAATTCTACTTCTTCTCATAAAGTTCGACACCTTTCACACAAGTGTATTTACCGACACGTGTCACTGCTCATTCTTTGGAGTTACCGGGTTTCTTGCTCAAATTTACAGGAAGGAGTGGCTCCTCCTAATGAGGGTTGTAAAGTCTGCGTCTCCTGCTGCTCCTCTTCGGCCCGCATGTCCCTGCACCTCATCCATCTTTGCTGTTGTTCTTCTGGTGCTAATTGTTCACAGCTGCACCCATGAAGAAGTCAAGTTTCACAGAAGATTAAAGTGAAGTTTCTGCGCTCAGACCCACTTTGTTGTCTGTGGAGAAAAAACCACAACACTTTCTGTCTGTTTACAATCCCATAAACTGAAGGTACCAGTCGGCTTCTGCAGCCTCTGAACTCAGAGTTTGGAACTGACCAAGGTTCAGGTTTTAAAGACAGTTCATTGGATTAAATCAATCAATCCTCGATTCCTTTTCGTTGTGATCATTGTTGGAAGTTTGTAAGTTCTTCTCTGATAGGAAGTCATGAACAAGTTTCTGGGAAGTCACCAGTGTATGCTTCGGTCCTAAAATACGAGGAGGTTCTGTTTGCATGAGTCAGGTGAATTTTACATTTTTTTTTCTTTGCACTGAATTAGAGAACAATATCAGAGCTATCAAGATGTACAGTTTTGATCCAGATGCCAGCTCAGATGAGGAAAATGAAGACATATATGCATCTAATTGTAATGTCTACAAATGGATGCATCAGAATGGAGCAGAGCAGGGAGCTTGTGGCTCAGCCAGCATATTTTCTAGATCACAAATACGCTGTTTTTCAAACTGAATTTCTTTATCTGTTCTTGATTCACAAGGATTTGAATGAATAAATACTCAAAAATGCAATTTTAGCTTAACTTTCTTTATACATATCATCAGAAAAAGGCCACAAGAGTATGCTAAAAAGATGTTTTTCACTAACATGAACCTTGAGGGATGAAGGAAAAACAAGCAAATCTACAAAAAATTGTTCTACCTTAAGTCCAGAGAACCTTCAATCAAGACCACCTGGAAAAAAGTAGAAGAAAATCCACCAAGTATTAAGAAAAACCTACTAAATATTAACCAACACTTTAAAATCTCAGTTTAAGTGTTTTGGTTTTGTGTTGGTTGTTGTTGGTGGCAACAGTTTCTCTTTTCCCGTAACATACTGAGTATTATTAGAGATAAAGAGCAGAACGTTTGATCTGGAGCATGCAGATGCATGTGTCTGTCTGCAGCTCTGGTCTGGAGAAGGAACACTGCCTGCAATCGTTCTGCTCCTCTATCTCTGTTAATCCATGCACACGTGCAGAAAGCATCTAGATCCAGTTAGGACACGGTCAGTTTGATGGTTAGCCTCCTGACTACCAGAGAAAGAAAAAAGTTTTCCAGTTAATGTTTTCTAAATCCAATAAAACTACAATTCCCAGAACTCCGCCCCTTCACATCTGGTATGGTTGAAAAGCCACAGATATCCAGGAGTTCATTTGATAGTATGCAGTGTTTGGAAGATATTCTGGTTTAGAAATGTTCTCTAGAGAGGATAAATCTGTGTTGCTGGCAGTCAGGAGGTTAGAACCGGGCTTAGAACCTCCCTAAAAGTTAATCTAGAACTTGTCATCTGTTTTGCTTTTAGGGCTTTTAGAACTGAAGTTCATGGAAAACACTTTTTCCTCCAGACTTAAAGTGCTAGTTGTCTTCAGAAGGAAGTAAGTGCAAAAAAAAGTTATTGGTGGGAGTGGGGTTACATGTCACCCCACAGAGGGGCTGTTTCCTCTGAAGGGAGGGAGAAGCGAAGTGGGTGAAGGAGTGGAGAGGAGGCAGAGCGAGGTGGAGAGCGGCAGTAAGGGGAGAAGCATGGCAGCTGGCTCTCAGGACGGAGGGGAGAGCTTCTAAAAACAAACCCTGGGCTTGAAAAGTGGCGCTGACGCTGGAGGCCACATTCTTCCAGCGGGACCAAGGCCGTGGTGGAACGCAGAAAACAACCAAATCCCTGGGAAGAGGGCAGGAGCCATGAAGTACAGACCTTCGGTAAGACTCTGTGGGGAGCAGTGTGGAAATCAGGGCTGGTTTTACGCTTGGCCGATTCTCCGGGAGGCTGTTGGGTTGAAACTCGCAGGTCTGGATTCCAGAATAGCGGGTAAGCCGTTACCTCTGTCATTCTGTTGAATCCACGCGCGCTGATGTGGACGACTGAGTTTCTCTGCACTCAGTCACTGGTGTTGCATAATAACCTTGGCGGCGTCCTCGTTGACCTGAAGGACGCAGGTGAGGGGGAAGCCTGTGGCTTGCTGCTCACCTGTCACGCCTCCCTCGTGCTGTTTGTGGTGGAAGTTCACCAGATCCTGGCATCTCCTCGGTCAGGGTGAGGCAGCCGCATACCAGGGCTGCGGCGCTTTGGTTCAGATCAAACGTTAGCCAAAGAGATTCTGTGACAGAAAGAGTCTGTGTTTGCAAGAGCGTGCATTCATCGCCCTGATGAGTGCATGTGTGTAGGAGACGTGTGTCCATGTGACAAAGCACCAACAAATTCCTGATGCAGCTGTCATCGTCGCCTGCAGGCATCTGACCAGAGCTTTCATTGGTCAAATGATGACCTCTTTGTTTTTAGACAAACTTACTCTAAAAGCTGTAAACCCTGGGTGGAACATCGCCTGAGTTGAACAGAGAACAACAAATAAGTTTTCTTAAAAGATGATGACTTTGGAGGGAAATGTTGTAGTAAATGACTCTCAACAGCTTTTACGATTGTAAATATGTTTTAGAATCTCTGTCTGTCCCAGTGAGACTGTAAATAAACGACTTCTATGAATGTGTCTAATCAGACCTGATGCTGCAGAAATTTTATTTTTATTCTTTTAAATAAACTTTTACAACAGTTTGGGGTTTTAGTTTACTTCCTCATAACTGACTGATTATGGCATCACAGAACCAACAGTCCGATCAAAATAAAAAAGGTTTCCTGAGTCACTCGAGAGTTGGACTTTAACTTTTCTGCACCTCCGTCAAAGACCTCAAAGGAAGGCTCTGGAACGTCTCACTCTGATGCACATTCAGGAAAATGGGGACTGCCTGGGATTTAGAACCATGCTTTTCCACCTGACCGCTCTGGAACCGTTTCACTAAGCAGAGACCATCAGAACTGTATGCATTCCTCTTTTTCATTACACACAAGTATGACGTTTCTGGTCCTGACATACATGACGGCTGCATTTCATCCAGCCTTTCTCTGCCCAAATACTTTTCTGAGTAGATCTGGTCTGGTTCTGGACCTAGTTCTAAGCCTGGTACTGAACCTGGTTCTAAGACTGATCTTTGGCTTGGTTAAAGTCCTGGTTCTAGGCCTGATTCTAGTACTGGTTTAAGGCTTGATTCTATGCTTGGTTCTAGACCTGGTTTAATGCCTGGTTCTAAGCAGAGTTTTAGGCCTGTATCTAATCCAGCTTGAAGAGTTCATTCCAGTCCCGGTTTTAGCCCTGCTTTTAGCCCTTGCCCTAAGTCTGGCTCTGAACCTGGTTCTAAGTCTGGCTCTGAACCTGGTTCTAAGTCTGGCTCTAGGCTTGGTTCTAAGTCTGGCTCTAGGCCTGGTTATAAATCTGTCCCTAAGTCTGGTTCTAGGTCTGGTTTTAAGCCTTGTTCAAGACCTGGTTCTATGCCTGGCTATAAAAGCCTGGTTCTATGCCTGTTTCTAAGCCTGATTCTAGACATGACTCCAAGCTTGGTACTGAACCTGGTTCTAAGTACTAAGACTGATTCTAGGTCTAGTTCTAGGAGGTTGTAGGCTTGGTTCTAGACGTGCGTATGGGTCTAGTTTTATGCTTGAATCTAGGATTGGTTTTTGATATGGTTCCAAGTCTGGTTGTAGGGCCTAGTTTTAAGCCTGTTTCTAAGCCAGGTTTGAGGGCTCATTCTAGGCCTGACTCTAGACCTGGCTCTAAAAAAGGCCAAAATTTGTTCAAAAATTTGATTGATTAAAAAAATGATTTAATGAGTGAATATTGATTGACGTCGATCTTACAGGTCAATATCAAACCTTTTCGCAGTAAAAGGTTGTGGTTTGAGGTTGTTTTTGGGGCTCTTCCTATTGCAGTCATTGCGTGGCACTTTGGTGCAGCAGCTGAGCGGGGGGGTGGGTGGTGGGGGATGGCTTTACCTTTGTCCTTCTTTTCTTCTTTTGCTGAAAGAGTAGCTCCAGAATGAACATTTTATCCTGAAATGTGGGTTTGGTTGAGAAGAGCAAAGAAAAAAAAATTTTTTAGTTTATTCAGTTTCTGAACCACAGATTACCTCCAAATATTCCCTGTGAGTTCTTTGATTTTGAAACAGCTTCCCAAACAACCACAGCTGTGGAGAAACTTCAGTATCTGCTCAGGTCCACCTCAACCAACCTGGCTCCACGTTAGCTTGTTTGCTGCACAGGATATGGAAAGCATGACGGCATGTAGGAACCGGGCCGCCGTCGCAGCGTTCCGGAGAGCGGGTGGAGGTCCACCGTGTCTCATTACCATCAGGAAAGCCAAACACTGAAAGGATCTTTGAGGAACAATGAAGCAATGGACACAGAAAGAAATGTTTATGAAAGAGGAAGATGTAAAGAAGGGGAAAAGGAGGGGAAGTAAAGCTGTGGTTTCTTTCCTTTGTGCCACTATAATATGAGGAAAGTTCTGTAAGTAACCATAACAACTTGATAGATCAGATTTTCTGCAGAAACTTAACCGGTTCCTGAGCGCTGAAGACCCACTGAGCTCTGTTTTTTCCCAGGAAAAGTTCTCTCAGCTGCAGACAGGAAGTGGTGCCTCCAGCTGCAGCCACAGCAGTGTTTGCATTA
>NC_050524.1:20704701-20704923 GCF_002922805.2 Oryzias melastigma | reverse complement strand
TTTCTGCGTAGTTTAAATTGATCTCTTTTTTGTTAATAGTCTAATATCTGAAAAAAGATGTTGGTGCTCTTTTTCTTCTCCCTCCTTTTAAACTGGCTCCACTGTTAGGTGTCACCGGAACATCCCAATTCAGGAATAAACCTCCCAATTAACCAATGTTCTCCTCATGACATTTAGGTCTTGAACCATGTCGGTACATCAAACCTTCTCAGAAAACAAGAT
>NC_050524.1:20657049-20704501 GCF_002922805.2 Oryzias melastigma | reverse complement strand
ACTGTTAGGTGTCACCGGAACATCTCAATTCAGGAATAAACCTCCCAATTAACCAATGTTCTCTTCATGACATTTAGGTCTAGAACCATGTCAGTACATCAAACCTTCTCAGAAAACAAGATCAAATAATTATGAACTCAATGACTGAAGGATAGAGGAGACACTTTGCTCGTGTCCTCATTCACCCACTCTTCAATGCTAGGTGCACTATATCAGGTGATCACCATTTTTTCTTCGTCCAAATTTATGATTCCAAAAGCCAGTGCCCTGGAAATTTCCCAGAAGTCTCCGCGAAAAACCGGTGTGCCTCAATGCTCGCTACATTTGTGAATATAGACCACAGTGTATTGTGTTTGAACAAAAATTTTCATCATCAGAAGACAGTGGATTTCTAAATAAATTTTGTATAATGTTCATATTTATTAGACTTTTACTTTGGTAAATGGCATATACTTGTTTAGCGGTTTCCCTAAAGACCCAAAGCGCTTTACAGTCACAGTTCTATTCTCACACACACACACTGATGGTGGCTCCCCTCTGAACACTGCGACAATGTGGGGTTCAGTGTCATTCCCAAGGACACTTCCACACATGGGCGAGCAAGGCGGGAATTGAACCTGCAATCTTCCGATCAGAGATCGACCGCCCTACCCACTGACGAAATTCGGACACGACCTTTGACTTTAGAACGACTGCAGTAAAGTGAGTAAAGCCGGAGCTCGTTTTGTTGTGCAGTCGTAAACAGGCGCTGCAGACAAACACAACCCTCTTCTGTGACCCAGATGTTCCTCTCTCTGACAAACATGTTGAGCGACTGAAGAAACTTGTCCGAATTTCTTGTTGCTGCAGAGAAAACAGTGAAAAAGTGTGGAGGTGTGTGTTTCTTTGTTGCTTTGTGGGAACAATAACTGAATCCTTTCTCATGCATGTGACGGATGAGCTGCGGCACTGAGGATATGGGCTGTGACTTGGAGGACTCCTAAGGTTCATAGATGGATAAATATTTTATTGGCCACTAAAGAAATGATAAGGCAGTCGCACATAGTAAAACAGACATTAAAGAATTAATAAAAGAGTGTTAAAATAAATACAATAAAAACTAACTGGACATTCAAAGTGCAATGTCACCTCTTCTTGCACTTGAATATACCACGTATTATTCCTTTTTTATTTTAAATAACAGGCTGTTTCAGAATAATTAATTATTTTATCTAAAGAACCTTCACTTAAACTAGAAATGTCTTAATGAAGAACCAGTCTTAACGGCTTGTGCAGGAGAGGAAAGCTCACAGCTGAGCAGCGTTTAACCATTGCTCCAACTCTGAAAAACTCCTAACCTGGAAATTCAAATCCCTAGAGAGGAGGTCTGCAAGCTTCAACGCCTATAGAGCCATTTGGGTCAATTTTTTATGGACCAAAACTCAGCAGGACCCACAAAGGCTTACTTCATCCTTTACCAAAATAAGACAGAGATTTGTATTTATGTCACTATGATAAATACAAATTAACTTCTTTTGCATGAATGAAACATAAATATGAAAAGAAAATTCAATTTTTTCGTGAAACAGTTTATAACTTTTGATTGAGATTCACATGATTTTCTTTCAAAATAAAAGACACTTTTTGCCACATAGACTCAGCTAGCAATGTAGTAGCGGGTAGTGTAATGTCAGCAGTGATAAAAAAAACAAGTTTATTTTACCATTTGTGGCAGACCTCTAACAAAAATACATGAATCCAAATCAAAAAATAAATCTGAGTCGCTTGTGATTCTCTGTATCCACTCAAATATTGTTCAAAAACAGTGTTATAATCCAGTTTGGCTTAATTCTGGTTGTGCCTTCTGACTTCCAATTGATTTTCGTGGAATATGCCATACAGAAATCTGATGTCTAAAATGTTTTAGCTCAGCACAGTTATATTTTTAAATCTAAAACTTCTTTAACCAGAGAGCCACAATGGAAGGGTAGAAGAGCCACATGTGGCTCTGTAGCCGCAGGTTGCCAACTCCTGCCCTAGAGGTTGTGAAAAAATAAAAAGTCAGAGAGATTTTTCTTTCATTCAATCACTGTCCTTATGAGGCATTTTTGGCATAAAAGCCCCACAGCAGCAGCAGGTGTTGACACTATATCTTTACATTTTGAGCAATAAATCAAACTAATAATTCTCTATCCTTTTGTACACACACACGTCTACTGTATGTGAGGATCAGTATTCTCTGAGTTTGGATATCTGGAATTCATTTTCTGTACAATAAGACACCTGAAAGTGAATTGATGATAGCAAAAATGTTCTGTAAATATTTTTAGAGTCTTCAGAATCAGCCAGAAAGCTTCTGAAACGTCCAGTTCTCATGAGTGGAAGAGGCTTCGTATGTGGTGTAGATCTAAAGTGTTTAGACTGTGCAGAGCTGATATCAGAGGTTCTGCTCCAGTCCTGTCAGGAAATGTTACGACTTGCTGTAATGTTTCTCTATTTTTGTAGACTAAACTTGTAACCAGTGACTAGAGGCCAGAAACCAGTGAGGAGGAGGGATTTGATTATGATCGATGCAGATCTTTCCTCCTGATTGAGTCCAGAGTCAGGCCTCCCTCATCATCAGGTTTTCCTCCTCCAAACGCTCCATCATCTCCTGCTGTGATTGATGCAGATGAGAAGCAAACAGGCCCTGAAAATTAGCTTGACTTGCCTGGGATATCTTCACCATGAAGTCTGTAAAACAAAACCTTGTGGCTTTAAATGCACCTGTATACCAGTGGAATTCTGGGAAATCTTTGACTCAAGGTTGGAAAAAACCATTTTAATTTGATTGAACACCTCTCTCTTGAGGGATCAGATGAGTTTGCACTTGTTGTTCTAGTCTTCCAGTCATCTCTCAGCTTTGTTTAGGAGGAGACGCAGATGAAACCTTGACGTTTTCTCCGCTTGCCAAGCCGCTCGCTTCTTTGCACGCCCGTAAAGATAAACGACAGCAGTGGTTTGGTTAATTAAAGGCTGTGGGAGCAGCTGGCAGCGCCGGCGACTGTCGTTTGGTTTGGTCGTGTTGACTTTGTTTTCCTGAACTTGTGTTGTGGACTCGTAGACATGCCTTCATCTCCTAGGGCTGTGCAGCGTTGCATTTGTTGTTCTTGGTTTGCTCCACACAGGCCCTCGAGGACGCCGCTGTGTGGAATTTCAGGGAGTATTGCTAATGTTCCAGCAGAGTTTCAATGGAGAGATGGATCTGGAGACCTAACACAGCATCAATCACACCCCCCCTCCATCTTTTCTGGCTCTAATTAATGTGCTCTGCTCCCCCAGGCCTCCTCCTCTCCTAATCGCTATCTTCACTCCTGAGGGATTAAACTGCTGCTCTGCATAACACGACAACAGCACCTGCTGTACTTTCTTTCTTTCTCTGCTCCACCCTCATCCTAGCATCCCCCCCCTTTCTCCATCTCAAGTTTTGGCGTCCTGCTTCTATCTGCGTCCATTCCTGATCATCATGGACGTTAATAACATTTGCAGTCTGCTGCGTAAAACTCAAGGCTCTCTCTTAGACATGGGCTTCCTGCGTAAACCCGTCGATGAGCTTCAGCATGTAAGTGTTGCAGTTCGTCGTCGCATATCTTTCTAAATTGGTCCCAGATATTTTTGAGCATGTGAAAGCGGGTGTGGCTCCTGGTGATTTGGGTGAGGCGATAACTCTTCGCTTGCGTCTCGGTTTGGTTTCGTTTAAAGTTCTCGCTGATATTAGGATCAGTTTAGCAAAAGCTGTTTTAACGGCTTTTAAATGTTCTACTTCCTGTGTTTATGGCCTTTCAAACAAACCTGTGTAAAAGTTTGGTCAGATTTTTTTTAACCCTGATCTTTCTCCAAATAAACCCTCTCCCTACACTCTCTTGATTACCTGGATCAGATAAGTCCAGCCAATCAAAGGCTGCAATAGCTGGTAGTTAAAGAGTTTACTTCAAGCCCTGAAGTTCCTAGTCCTCCAAACCCAGAAAACATAAAGTGTTGGGATTTAACTTCTTCTAACCTCACCTCCCTTTTTTTTGTTTTTGTCGTCCAGGTGGTAGCGAGTGAGGGTGTGCGGGCTATGATGGAGTCGGCCCTGACAGCAAGAGACCGGGTCGGCGTGCAGGACTTTGTCCTGCTGGAGAACTACACCAGTGAGGCCGCCTTCATCGAGAACCTACGCAAACGCTTCAAGGAGAACCTCATCTATGTGAGTGAAAGGCTACAGCTTTAGTCCCAAATGTCCTTAATGTTTACAGGCAAGAAATAGTCTGACCTGTTCAGAGCACGCAGGAGACCCGCACTCTCAGTGAATGTGTAGAGAGAAAATGCTGTAGCATATTTAGCATACACTTAAGCAAGATGTAAAGGTAAAGTAGGTAAGATGCAGCCTTGTACAAAATTTCCATTTTTGTCCAATCACCCCAACTTCTGCATTAGGATCTTGTTAGTGCTGCCTGTTTGTTAGAAATGTGGAAATTAGACAATCCAAGGCATTCTCACTCCCAACGTGTCATATATAGATGTATGGTTAGTGCATCGTACAGCTCACATTTTGTCATGTTTAGTGTCCCCAACATGTCGTTTTTTTTAATGTTTTCGTTATTCTTATTAAATCAGGAGTCCCCAACCTCTGGGCTTCAAGCTGGTACCGGTCCGAGGGCCACTTGGTACCGGGCCACAGACCGGGAAAAAATGCATTTGCCAATTTAGGGGTGGACCAGCACTGGTACCCTAACCTTAACCTGGTACTGGTTTTGTGTCCGTTATACAGTCCGGTACTGCGTCCCGACGGTTGGGGACACGGGATTTAATGGGAACAGCCAGCATGTCATAAAACGTCGAGTAGGGGACACCCAAAATGTCAAAAAGGGACGCGGTTGGGGTCCGAAGCATACGTCCATATATGACGACTTGGGAATGAGAATGTATAGGACAATCAGAGTGTAGTTTGTGTGGACATCTTGTGTATCACCTGCACTCTCAGTGGGTGCAGCATTTGGGCTCGGAGCTGGGCTGGAGCCAGTACTCACACCTTACTAACAACTAGACTGTGGCGTAAGGCTACCATACAACATAACCTGTACATCCTAATTGTGTTCAATATCCCTTAGCCTTACTAATACTTCATTATACACTTTGCACACACACGACAATTGTACGTTTTACTTTCATGACGCCCCTTGAGGTTGTCGTATGGCCAATCCCTGTATGGGTGTATGTAACAAACGCTTTAGATGTCCTCATGCTGGTCTGACCTATGTAGGATTTACATTTAATTTAATAAAACATCAACCTTTATATAAAGATTTCGATAAATAAGGTTATGAAAACAACTTTCCCATTTAGATTTGTTTTCCTTTTTCTATAGACCTACATCGGTTCAGTGCTGGTGTCGGTTAACCCGTACAAAGAGCTGGAAATCTACAACAAGAACCATATGGAGCGATACCGAGGCGTCAATTTCTACGAGGTCTCTCCGCACATGTAAGTGTATTTCGATTGTATTTGACTGACTCAATTTTTTCTGCAGAAGAAACATATTAAACAATGTTTTTGAATCTAAAGCTCATTTCAATTTTTTCCCTTTAGCCAACATTCAGTTTTGATCCCAACAGTAGATGGCAGCACAAACTTTTTGCTGTAGCCTGAGCTGATGTAGCTTTCATTAGAATTAAACCCATCTGATTTTTTATTAAATGAATCACATCAGGCTGTGTTTAATAAAGGACAGTTTAATGTTCTTACATTTAGAAATGTAAATTTTTCTAATTCTTTGTCATTATTTTCTTTTCAATTTATCAAGAAAATTAATCTAAAAAGAGGATTTTTACAATAAAAAATTAAAATATATATTTTCTTACCTGAAATCAAACTTCAGAACTACAACTTTCAGGATAGATGTTGGAATTGTAGATTTATTGACATTTTCTCTCTAAACTGGAACAATGTTAGCTGCTTTCAACTGGGAAGATTCGCTGTTACTTGTGGATCTTCTCTCATCTTCTGGCTCCAGAGGAGGCCGCATTGTTTCCTTGGCCGGGTGTTTACCGTCTCTGAGCTTGTGGCTGCATGGGAATATTTGCCGTGTGGTCATTTCTGACACAGTCATGCAGCGACGTCATGTTCACAGGATTCCATGACTCCAGGCTGGCTGTTTGTTTGTTGTAGAGGTTACCACAGGAATGGTTTGTTGAATCCTTCCAGATCTTCTCTGCCAGCAGGAAAAACAAACCGCACTCTGAAAATTCACTGAAACATTTCCAAATCTTTCCCTGGTCTCACTTTTAACAACTCTCAGCTTTCGACTTCAACACTTCCAACCGCAGAAGGCTTTCTCTGCCTGCAGCTGAGAGATAAGCTTTGACAAAGTGAGAGGAGTCTGGTCGGGAAGAAGATGGGAGGCAGAGGAGGGGAAAAAAGCGATTGTGCTAGGCAGGAGAGGGGATTCCTCTGACCTCCTCATGACCGCTCTCCCTCCACCACCACGCGTTCAGTGCAAACACGCCCTGAGAGCTGGGTTTTATCTTTCAACAAGGACTCTTTTGTCAGAAACACGCCGAGGCACAGACCTGAGGAACGGTGGAGGAACTGAGGAGAAAGAAGTTCACACCCGTCATCCCACACCTTTCAGAGGTGTTTTATTAGCATTGAATGCTTGATGGGTTTTACTGTTTGAGGTTTATTTTGCTGTTTCTTTTATTTCAATGAAGTATAAGCCTTAAAATTAATCATATCATAAGATTTAATTATTTCTTGACTGTCAAAAATGTGGAAACGCTAAACTTTAGAGGAAACTTTAGGTTTTGTGATGGAGAAAAATCATTTGGCTAAACTATAGGTGTGAAACTCCAAGCCGTAGTCCTACATGTTTACCACCAGCTTCTTATTGACAAAACACACCTGATCTAGGTAAATAGCAGCAGTTGGGACTGGGTTTACGAGAAACTAGCTGGCCCTTGAAGCCTGGAATGGGACACCTCCTGGGTTACAGCACCAAATGATAGACTTTGTTCACTCTTCCTTTGCTCAAAGACAGTTGGGAAAAGCTCCAGCAACCTCCGTGACCCTAACGGATAAATAAATAGAGAAGACCCGTTAGAACAGATATGGATTTTGTTCACGTTTGTTAATATATGGATGGATCAATAGATCTATAGATCAATGGCAAATCAATAGCGGTCACCCTCATTCAACAGAACTCACACATTAAATAAATTCAGTAAAACTACAACAAAACAGTAGAGTCTGCTCATCTTCAGTGTCCTGTTAGAAGCAGACGCCTGATGTTCTGCAGCAGAGGAGCTGCTGAAGAAGTCTTTTGAGTTTGTGGACGAAATCTTCATGCAGACTTTGATTGATGTTCCTTCAGGTTCTATTTGTGGGTTTGAAATATAAATGTGTATAAAAATGTCACAATGAGGTTAGTTGGTTTTATTTAGCCTCACTTCTCTTTTAGAAGATGTGATGATGATTGTGAAGTAGTGCATTATGGGTATTTTTTTTCCATCCTGGAATTCCTCTGTTGGTCTTCAACCATGAAATGCTCGGTAGTGATACCTGTGGGTCACATGACTTCTGGTAAAAAGTTGATTCCTGTGTTAGTAGAATTAATAAGCTTTTTTTCCCATTAATGTGATTGAAAAGTTTGGGTTCAGATTAAGCTTTCTCACAGTGAGAAATATTTTGTGTGTTTGCTCAATTAAAAGGTTAATTCCAAACACCTGAAATCCCGATCTCATGGTTTCTTCCCTTCTCTTCTTAGCTACGCCGTGGCTGACAACTCCTACCGTTCCATGAGGACCGAGAGGAAGGATCAGTGCATCCTGATCTCCGGGGAGAGTGGTGCCGGAAAGACGGAGGCGTCAAAGAAGATCCTGCAGTACTACGCCATCACGTGTCCAGCCAGCGAGCACGTGCAGACCATCAAAGACCGCCTGCTGCAGTCCAACCCGGTGCTGGAGGTAAACGCCGCTCATCCTCGACTTATGGGAAAAACCAGCACCTCTGAACGTAGACTGTGTAGGAATGTTGGAGCTGTTTCAACTGATAAAAAGACCATTTAAAGCATTTTGTTGAAAAAAGAAATGTGATTTCAGCAGAGTAGCAACAGAATTCCCTTTTTAGCTTTGTGACCGTCTGACTGACAGATCATGTCACCGCCTGAGGATTTCTGCCTCATTTTGCTGCTGTGTGCCTCCAGAGTCTTTAGTTTTCTTCCGGTCATCTCTTCCCCTCTCTTCATCTCTCGTTTCTTTTCCGGTCTCCTCTCTCTGCAGGCGTTTGGGAACGCCAAGACGTTGCGCAACGACAACTCCAGCCGCTTCGGCAAATACATGGATATTCAGTTTGACTTCAAGGTGAGCACAGACGCTGCAGCTTCCTGCTTCCAGACGAATGTAACAGCATTCCTGACAGTTCTTGTTTCCTGTAAAGGTGATGAGCAACTTCATCTTCATGAGTGAAATTTCACCTAAGATATGTTTTGTTATAAAGTACAAAAACATAAAATAATCTAATTCTTCAGACTGTTTCAAAGTGTTTCTTTATTCTCGGTACGTGTATTTATTCTCCATCCCGGAGCACAAACTTTCACTAATGAACCTTAAACCGTCTAATAATTAAGCAATGCTGACCACGTCTTTCAGACTTTTCTCATTCTAACTTCATAAGACCTTATTTTGGTTCACTATTAACATAAAGACTTCATTTAAGGTGTTTCCCAAACTATCTTCAGCCCTCATCTTCCTGCAGACAGTTAACCTGCATGAACACAATTGAAACTACAATCATTACAGTCTGCAGCAGAACTGAAAACATGCTGCATGATGGGTAATGAGTTCAGGAAACATTGTTAATCCTGTTGAGGAAATTGATACTGTTTGTTTTCTGTAAAGATGTTAACATCTTAGCTATAACTGCATCATAAATGTCTAGAATATATTTTTTCTACTATTTTATGGAAATACTTTGTAAAAAAAAAAGCTAGTTCTCCTCTGTGGTGTTTCTGCTTTAGATACATTTATTTTGAAAAGCTTTAGTAGTCTAAATGCCCTTTTCCTGTCATAAAGCTCATAGTCCAGCAGCAGGGTAAATCTGCCATTTATGACAAAAATCAAATTGTCCCTTTGTTGTTTGTTGTTGTGTTCATTTTGTGGGTACACAACAACTTTCTCCCCGATGGAACCTGCATGTTGACTTGACCCCACATGGCTCCTCAGTACCCCAGCCTCCCCCCGTTCTCTTCCTGCTCTCCCCTTTATCCATGGCCTCTGTCCCGTCGACAGGGTGCGCCCGTTGGGGGACACATCATCAACTACCTGCTGGAGAAGTCCAGAGTGGTCCACCAGAACCACGGCGAGAGGAACTTTCACATCTTCTATCAGCTAATTGAGGGAGGAGAGGAGGACCTGCTGAGGCGCCTCGGCCTGGAGAGGAACCCGCAGCAGTACCAGTATCTGGTCAAGGTAAACGGACTAGCTCTCCATGTTTTCTTCTGGGATAATTGTGTGTCTTACGTCACCAGCTGAACTCGCCCTCACACACACATGCACACACACATGTCAACACAAACATAAACACACTTTCTCCAGCAGCTGCTGAGCAGAAACACTCAGTGTGTTTGTGTAAATAGGTGTTGACGTCACTGTTGACTCTGTGTTTACCTGCAAATAGCCATTTTCTCACCCCCCGCCTCTGTGGGCTTTGCCTCAGGTGTTCACCTCATCATGTTTTGTGTGTGTTTTCTCTTTTCCAGGGTAACTGTCCCAAAGTGAGCTCCATCAACGACCGCAGTGATTGGAAGATGGTGAGGAAAGCTCTGACTGTGATTGGCTTCAATGACGATGAGGTGGAGGTGAGACCCGTGAATTTTCATTTTTTAATGACTGACGGCACAAAACTTTTTATTTTTCACTTGTTTTTAATCATAAATCATAAATGTGACTCCTAAGAAATGGGGAAAAATTAATGTCTTTTTGCACCAGCTGTGCCCTAATGTTACCTGTTCTTTATCTATTATTAGGGCTTCTTTCTTTAAAAAGTTAATCTGGTCCCTCTGTGGGAAATGATATTCTTACTTAAATTATAACCTTTATTTAACCAGGAAAATCCCATCAGGACTAAAAGCATCTTTATTGTGTTTTATTGTCTACACATCAACAGGGATCTGCTGGTTTCTTCAGATGTTTGTCAGATAGAGCTGTGTGTGTCATTATTATTACATGTTTGCAAGAGCCTGAAGCTCCGCCCACATAATTACAGCTCTGTGATGGTTCCTAAATCTCTGCTAGATCCACTACTGATGGGACATGTGAGCACAAGTTCACAATAGCAGATTCCTCCATGTTCCAGTCGCATCATAGTAATAATCAAAGCAAAGCTGGTCAGTTTGCTGTAAACAATTTTTCACCTTCATTGCTCATTTCTCCCGTTCCTTCTGTGCAGGAGCTGCTGAACATCATTGCAAGTGTACTTCATCTTGGCAATGTACAGTACGGAGGAGAGGAAGGGAGCGCCTGCATCACTTCAGACACGCAGATAAAGTACCTGGCTCGGGTAAGAGCAACAGACGGATCCGGAGCATACCTGAGAAGTTCACCACTTCTAGAATCATTCTCAATCCTGATGGAAGACCATCTAATTCTCCAGAAACTTTAGGAAGATCATCTCAGATTTTATAATGGTTAAAAACTGATTTTCCTGGAGACAAAGATCAATCTGTGAACATATAAATCCATCCTGGACCTCTCAAAATGCCCCATCTTAAAAAAGTCCAACCACAGTCTTCCATGCCTCCAAACAAATGCAGAGTGAGAGGTCAGACACTTTACATCCATTTACATCATTGGTCATCAAGCATTACCTCCTAAGAGCTCATTTCCATATGAACAGCCTGGAAACCCAAACAAACAGAACTACAACAGGTAGACTATCTGAGAGTGTCCAGATGCCATCAGAAATGATTAGAAGATGAAAATGGTCCTTCATCCATGTCTTCTGGGTTCAGCAGGCAGACATAACAAGCAGATAACAGGAAGTTTCTGCTGACGAGGCGTCTGCTGCACCATGTGTCACTCTCTGCTCCTGTTGTTGTCTCCTCCAGCTGTTGGGAGTGAATGGAGCTGTGCTGACGGAGGCACTAACGCACAAGAAGATCACTGCGAAGGGAGAGGAGGTGAGTCTGCAGCCTGAGGTTGTGTAACCTTACTCGCGTCCAAGAATATCCAGCATTCTGAGTTTTTAACGGGTTGATCTGTCCTGGCTGAAGGCTTTCATTGAGTGTCCACTCTTCCTGTGTGTGTTTCATCAGTTGACGAGTCCTCTGAACCTGGACCAGGCCTCTTCTGCTCGCGATGCTCTATCTAAGGCAGTGTATGGACGCACTTTCACCTGGCTGGTTAACAAGATCAACTGTTCCTTAGCCAACAAGGTAAACACACACACATACACACGTCGTGGTGCAGGGGTAGAGCGGACAACCTCTGATCAGAAGATCGGAGGTTTGGTTCCCAGTTCCCACCTTGCCCCGCCCGTCCTTGAGCAAGACACTGAACCCTACATTGTTCTTGGTGGTTTTATGTTAGTGTGAGTGTACAGCGTTTTGGGTCCTATGTAAGTATACGCCATTTACGATACACAATGCCTCATACACACATATGTACACACACACTCACACCTACACCCCCATGTGCACACACACACATGCACACTCTAATGCACAGACACATAAACGTTGTTACTGTTGTACAGTTAGTGACTTTCTCTGTTCATTGATGGATTCTTCTGTTGTCACATTAGATTATTCACATTATTTCCACTCAGCTGTATTCAAATATCCCAACATCGGTCCTGCCTTTACTTTGTGAAGAGCTCCACCTTGTGGTACAACAATGTATTGTTTTATGAAGCAAGGACTGATTCTTGATTTATTTTTGTTTGTTTGTTTGTTTGTTTTTTTAACAGGATGAGTCTAACAAAAGTTATTCTGTCATTGGTCTGTTGGACATCTACGGCTTTGAGGTTTTCCAGAACAACAGGTACTTGAACTAAATCTGCTTTTTGTTTTGTCAGCTAGTCACCTTTACTGCACAGGAGTTCCTAAGATCTTTAACAATTAATCTACTGAACGTAAATAAAAAAACATATAGCATATTTCCATGCACTTTCTGTCATTAGAGTGGCTGATGTTTTGTTTTTTTGTCACTTGCAGCTTTGAGCAGTTCTGCATCAATTACTGCAACGAGAAGCTGCAGCAGCTCTTCATCGAACTCACCCTGAAGTCTGAGCAGGAGGAGTACGAGGCTGAAGGCATCACGGTCAGACTGAGCTTCCACCTCGCTGCCTGTACTGTTAAATGCAAAATGTGACAGTGCCGCTGAATCCCTTTTTTGCATGGACATGGATTTGTGGATTTTGTTAAACAAATAAGAAATTGGTTTCTGGAGCATTCTTCCTAACTTCCTTGTCTTCAGAAACGTTTTCATCTGCTGGTTTTATTTCACATATTAAGTTTTTCCAAAGCAAATTTAATTAGCTTTTGAAAAATGCTTTTAAATGTGTTATAATGTCGACTCATTGTCAGACAGAAACCCTGTAAGGGTTTGTTTGTCAAAAGAGAAACAAAAGGAGGTTCCAGCTCCCTGAACTTCATTTTCCAAATTGTTTCTGCAGTTATTGTTCCCAGTGTATACTCATTGCCTTTACACTGATTCACAGAACAAAAGCCTCTTGTTTCCGTCTGATCTAAATGCATGTGTGCAGAGAGCGAAACAGTTGTGGGAGAAACTGGAATTCAGTCCTGAAAGAGTCTATTATGAGGAGGCAGGAGCAGATCCAGCTTCTGCCTCTGTCATCTCTGTGGAAATGATGGCACCGTCAGAACAAACACGACCCGCCTCTCCGCCCGCAGACGCTTCATGTGCACATGTGTGTGCACACACGTGTGTGGGTGGGAGGCCAGCGTGGATTCCTGGCATTCTGCGGATGATTCATGTCCAGTGAGCAGCTGTCGGCCCGTCAGACGCTCTGGGTTTCGGCCTCGAAGAACTTCGATCTTTGATGGCTTCAGGCCGTCAGCGTTTGTCCTCATTACTAATCAGTGTTCTGCTAATTTGACAAAACATTTGCATGTCTTTCAGTGGGAGCCAGTCCAGTATTTTAACAACAAAATCATCTGTGATCTGGTGGAGGAAAAGTTTAAAGGCATCATCTCCATCCTGGTGAGGAGACGCTGAACTTATCTGACCTCTCCATCCTTCAGTGACCTTTAGCGTTGAGACAGTTGTTGATCTTCCAAATAGTAAAGTCACTTTCCTTAAAATGTTTTATTTTCATCTATACATTTTTAACAAAAAATAGGCTAATTTTATTTAAATATCTTCTCCAATAATTCAGAGAGCATCAGTTTTCAGTGTATGACATAAAACATACAAAACCACAGTCAAGCACCTCCTAAAGCTCAGTTTGAGTTTTATGTTTTCTCAAAATGTCATTTCTATTATTAACTTTTTTCTTTTTTTACAAATTCCGATCATATTTGTAACTAAATTTGGGGTCACAGAGGGTCAGATTCACTTAATTTTTACGATTGGATTTTAACACCAGAGCAAAAACTAAAATATGAATCAAATCTTTATTTTATGAATTTTAATTTTGTAAGCAGGAATCAGGGCTGAGTAAAAAAAACAATCTGAACCAGTCAAAGCCTAATAGATCAATAAATGATGCATAAAAGTAGAGATCGATCTAACACATAAAGCTAAAGTCCATTAGCTTGATGCTAACCTATAATGGTATTTCCCATAGGACGGCAAATGCTAATGCTTGTTTAACTTAAACATACATTGCTGACTAAATGAACATCTTTAAATACTCATAGGCATGAATTCCCAAACTCTTTTAAGGAAAATATATTTTTTAAGTAACCATTTATGGTCTAAAGCACCGTTTTTGATCATACTTTCTTCATCTTGTGGAATAAAGTGTAATGTTATAGCACAATCTCCACCTAGTGGCCAAACTGAAACATCCTCCAGGAGAAGCAGATATTTCTAAACAAATGTGTCTAAATATGTAAAATGTGTAAACTCAAAATGGAATTGAATCAAATTGATTAAAAAGATTAACAGAATCGAAGTCTGAATCAAATAGATCCATGCTTTGGTGATTCGAATTGAATCGATTCTGGAAATTAGTGGCGATACCCAGGATTAGAAGGAATATGATCTGGTTTTGGGGTATTGTAAATGTTCTGATTGTTTTCTAAAAGTTCAAAGCAGCTCAGAAAAGCTGCGATTTTCCTCATTTAAATGAAACCAAAAAAGAAATTGAACAGTTTTCATGGCATCGACCTGAACGTCAGCATCTATTGATGACAGGATGAAGAATGTTTGAGGCCCGGAGACGCCAGTGACATGACCTTCCTGGAGAAGCTGGAGGACACCCTGGGAGGACATCCACACTTTGTCACGTCAGTTTGATTCTCGTTTTTCCCGCTGATACAGCTGACTGAGCGGTGGATCCTCATGTGTGCTGATCTGTGCTTTCTGCAGCCACAAGCTGGCTGATGGAAAAACCCGGAAGGTGATGGGCCGAGACGAGTTCAGGCTGCAGCACTACGCTGGAGACGTCAACTACAACGTGAACGGTATGTGCACAGAAGCGGATTTTCATGCCACATTTGAATTCCAATTAGGATTATCAGGAACTTTCATGTGGAGTCAAAGATTCAGGAACTCTAATCTAAGTGTTGACACCTGCAGGAGGAAAAATGTTCTCATTACACAAAAACAAACAGAAACCGTCCATGAGACCAATGTAAACATAAGGAAGAGTAAAAATGACTTAATACTTAAGCTAAAAGTGCATTTACCTGTAGACAACCCAGATCCATGTCCATCTTTATTTTCCTCGTCTGAGCTGGAATCTGGCTCAGAATCATACGGTTGGATAGCTCCAATATTATCTCACCATTTTTGGTGCATTGGTAGTTTTAGGTTTGGGGGTGTGAGGGGCTGTAAGCTAGAGGAGGAGCATGTAAATGTGGGGTTGCTCCATGCCAACAGTCCCGCCCACAACTAAGAGGTGAATATATGATGAACTCCTGCCGCTCTACAGAAACTATGTCCTGAAAAACAATACAGGTTTTTTTATTTTGGCTAAAAAAACTAAAAGACCACTGGGAATTATTTGAAAATAGATCAAAAGATGCTTGGAGTGGAACTTTATGGAGCCCTATATTTAAGTCATGCCTAAATTTAGGAAATTTAGGCAGAATTTTATATTAATACTAAAATTATCTATTTTAATCTGTGTTTCTTTTACTGTGAAAGGCTTACGTTCTCATAAACTCATTTTGGGAAGAGTTTCAGTGAAAACCATTTTTTATTTTCTAAATTTGTCACCACCAGAAGAACTCATAAATTAAAGATCTTCTTCTTCTTCTTCAGGGTTTCTGGACAAAAACAACGACCTGCTGTTCAGGAACTTGAAGGAGGTAAAACAGACCCTGTTTGATTCCAGCACAGAGAAGAAGACGTTTCTCCACGCTTTAGATCAGCAGGTTAAATCTGTGCACGTCTGCAGGTCATGTGCATGTCAGAGAACAGCATCCTGACCCAGTGCTTCGACAAGGAGGAGCTGAGTGACAAGAAGCGTCCCGAAACGGTGAGCCGCTCCGCTCTGTTCTTGAGCCCGTCTTTGTTTTCCCAGGTTTCCTCAGCTGATTCTACACACTCATAAATCCATGCAAGCAGCATACTTTCCCACAGCACAACAAACAGCAGTGTGTCTGCCCTCTCCAGTCCTGAGTGGGCAGTCTGATGGGGATTCTCTGCCCCTCTGCTGAAGAATGCCTCACAAACAGGCGCTGATGCAGGGGGCTGTCACAGGCTAGCAAGTCCCGGTCCCGGTCCGGACACAGGCGCCAGTGTTCCCCAGCCACGCTTCTGCTTTACCAGTCCTGCATTGGTCATCACCAACAGGGTTCCTCTGTTCTCCTTTACGTCTTCGTCTCCGCGTCGCTTCTTCGTCTCAGTCCATCCCTGACCCGCTCGCTGTCTCCTTCAGGCGGCCACTCAGTTCAAAACCAGCCTGGCGAAGCTGATGGAGATCCTGATGTCGAAGGAGCCGTCGTACGTCCGCTGCATCAAGCCGAATGACTCCAAGCAGTCAGGTAAATCCTGATTTTAAAGAGTTTCTGTCAAACTTTGTGATTGAGTCAGAGTTTTACGGTTCAGGATTCCAATGAAATTTGATTAATGTTTCAATCATTTATTTGGTATTTAATTTAAAACTTGGCTTAAACCCTTAAAACAAAATTTTTTGTAGTTTTTTTGTTATTTTGTATCTAAATTTACACATTTTTAGTTATAATTACACTTTTTTAAATAAAAGATTGAACAGTTTTCTTATTTTTTATTGTAAATTTGAATCAATTTGTATTGTTGTTTTTTCTTCTGTTCTTTTGCATTTTTGTAGATAGTTATATGTTTCACATGTAAAGCAAATTATACATAAATAATATACGTTTGTGGGTGAGAATTAATACGAATTTTGTTGTACCTACTTCTTTTTCTACCAGTTTATTACTTTATCCTGACGATTTAACTACTTTTTTGAGTTTTAAGATAGAAGGAAATCAACCAAATTTAAATCTGTATTAAAAGTTTGTTAGTTTTGTCTAAACTTTTAATGGTGCTGTAATTCACAACATCTAAACTCATAACATAAAATACTAAACACTTTGGATTCAAAACATCAGTATTTGTACTATTCTGTCAAACTTTAAGCCTCTCCCGTAAACTTCGTTCCTACAAGCATTATTTATTCTGGACTAAACGGTTGTTTTTTTGCTGCATCAGCAGCTGCAGCGTAGCGCCGTCGTGGTGGTCAGTATATCGGACCCGGGCCTTTGTCTGCGCACACACCCGGTCTTTGTCTCTGCTTCACACTGAATCTCTGTCCTGCGTCTCTCCCACCACCGATGCTCAGCATTTACTGCTCCAGTCGGCCGTTCCACCTTTTTCCTTTTGTTCCTCAGGTCGGTTCGATGAGGTGCTGATCCGCCACCAGGTCAAGTATCTGGGTCTGATGGAGAACCTGCGGGTCAGGAGGGCCGGCTTCGCCTACAGACGGCGCTATGAGGTCTTCCTGCAGAGGTGATCGACCACAGTTCAGTGTCCAGCCTCTCTGAAGCTTTTATGGAGATGAGCTGAGACAGTTTGGAAGCTGGAAACATCCTCTGGTTCTGAAATGGTTCTGTGGAGGCGTATTGATTTTTGTTTGGCGCTGAGGGGAGAGGGACAAATCACTGTATTGATTCTCTTCATATGAGCAGAGGAAAGAATAGAGAAGCAGTAAATCTTTATTCTCTGAGGACATTAAGAGTCTCTTTGTGATCAAATGAACTCTTAGGGGATCAGAAATTTCCCAGGATTCAGTCTGTTCTTTACTTCTTCCAGTTCAGGAGAAGCAGAAGGAATCCACTTTTAAGACTTTAATTTTTAAGTTTACATCCATACGTTTCATTAACTCCTCTGTTCACATTCTGTTTAGGTACAAGTCTCTGTGTCCAGCAACGTGGCCTAACTGGCAGGGAAAGCTGTCAGACGGAGTCTCCACTCTGGTCAAACATCTGGGATATAAACCCGAGGAGTACAAAATGGGCAGGTCAGATGTTCTGCTGTGGCTCCTGTGTGCAGAGGATTCTGTTTTTCTAACTTCTATCTTTTCTTTCTTTCAACCTTATAGATCTAAAATTTTCATCCGCTTCCCGAAGACTCTGTTTGCCACTGAAGATGCTCTGGAGACCCGGAAACACGGTCTCGGTAAGACTCTACTGTTCCTGTCAACAGGTTTCGAGTTCAAATCGTAAACAATGTCTCTGAGGAATCTCTGTCACCCAACAGCCACCAAACTGCAGGCGGGATGGAAGGGCTACAGCCAGAAGTCCAAATACCAAAAACTCAGAAGTTCAGGTGAGGAGCACAGACCCAGTTATGTTAAACCATAAAACGGCATCGTACATTTATGAAAGTTCTGCTGTTTCTCAAAGCAATCGCAATCCAAGCGTGGTGGAGGGGCGTCCTGGCCAGGAGGAGAGCAAAGCGCAGACGTCAGGCAGCCGACACCATCCGCAGGTATGACCCGCACAAGACCGACCAGCAGGAGGCGCCGTCCACCTCCTAATTAGATTGAAAATGATGCATTAAAGATGCTGTGATAAAAAATCTGGAAGTTTGTGTTTTTATATGACCTAAAAATGTAACATTTCTACATGTTTTTCATGGTTTTGATGATTTATTTTTTTGAATTTCACTTTTTCAGGTTTATCAAAGGTTTCATCAATCGCCACAAAGAACGCTGCCCAGAGAACGAATACTTCCTGGATTATGTTCGTTACTCCTTCCTGACAAATCTGCGCAAAAATCTGCCCAAGAACGTTCTGGACAAGAGCTGGCCGACACCTCCCGCTGCTCTCACCGAGGTGGGGAGGCTCACTGTTTTCATGGAACTTTATGTGAATTCTGACATAAAGAGGTCAAGTTTTCTCATAAACATATGAATCATCTGGAGGGAGGACTTTGGGGAACTTTTTTAGAACGTTTTTCTCTTAGCTGCTCATTTTCAGAGGATTTGCTCTGTGAAGAATTTATTTAGAAGTTTATTTCTCCTCATTTTCTGGTGTTGCTCAGTTTAGCAAACAGAAATGAAAGCATCCGAAACTAAGATAGTAAGAGAAATTGATTAAAAAAAAAAATCTGGAAAATCTTCAAGGAATTTGGAGATGTTTTGTTCCAAAAGTTTAGGAAATATTCTTGAGAAAAACATGACAAATGAGTATGTGTGTCAGCATCATGTAGAAAGTTTAAGACTACAGTTCTGCTGATCTCCTGTGACTGAATCATTAGAAACCTAAAGACCAAACTGCATGTTTTCAGGCCTCAGAGCTTTTACGGAAGATGTGCATGCAGAATATGGTGTGGAGCTACTGCAAGAAGATTAGTCCAGAGTGGAAACATCAGGTAATATTCTTTAAGATTTGTTTCCAAAGGAAAGATTTTTTTCCCTCACCGTTACTCTTGTCTTCATAGTTGGAGCAGAAGATGATTGCCAGCGAGATCTTCAAGGACAAGAAAGACAACTACCCTCAGAGTGTCCCCAAGCTGTTTCTCAACACGAGGCTCAGTAAGGCCGCGTGATTCCTGCTGCACGGTGGTTTGTACTTAACCCTAATCCTCCGTATCTGCTTCTGCTCAGGTGGAGAGAACATCAACCCCAAGGTGCTGCAGGCTCTGGGCAGTGAGAGGATGAAGGTGGGCGGAGCTCTGTCTGAACGCCATGACAACGTGAATTCCTCGTGAGCCTGACCTCTCCTCCTTTCTCAGTACGCAGTGCCGGTGACCAAGTACGACCGGAAGGGCTACAAGGCTCGGACCCGCCAGCTGCTGCTCACCGCCAACTCTGCCATCATCGTGGAGGAGGGCAAACTGAAGCAGCGCATCGACTACGGAGCGCTCAAAGGTCAGGGTCTAAAAGAAGGATGAAGAAAACGTGGCCGTGATTTTGTCGTGACTGCTGCTCTCGCCGCCCTCAGGCATCTCGGTCAGCTCTCTCAGCGACGGCCTGTTCGTTCTGCACGTGCCCAGTGACGACAACAAACAAAAGGTAGGAAAGCACCGTCGTGGGCGAGATGTTGGGAGGTTTCCATACTCAGCAGGTTTGTGGTGCGTTCTTTTCAGGGGGACGTGGTTTTGCAAAGCGAGCATGTAATCGAGACCTTGACCAAGATCGCCATCTGTGCCGACAAAATCAACAACATCAACATCAGCCAGGGCAGGTGAGAGCTGGTTCTGTTCAGTCCTGCATGAGCAGATCCTGAGAGACGGCTGTTTTTAGGAGTGTTTGAACAGAGAGCGTCCTGCAGCTCGTGGACAGAATCTCTCTGACAGTAGGAGTTCCTTCAGTCGGACCGGGTCTCATTTGGATTGTGTGATCTGATTCTGTCTGAACACGTCCACCTGCTGTCCTGTTGGCTCTTACTGGTTCCTCTATGACTGGATGTGGATCTGCAGGTCCGATCATCCGTCTTCTCCTTCTAAATGTTTCTGCTCTTTCCCTCAGTATCCAGTTTATAGTGGGTCAGGGGAAAGAGGGCGTCATAGACTTCACAGCCGGATCAGAACTGCTGGTGACCAAGGCAAAGAACGGACACTTGTCTGTGGTAAGTGGACTTCCTGTTGCCGTGGAGAACCAAAAGTCCTGCTTTAGAAAAACAGCTTTTTCTCCTGAAGTAAAAGAAAGAGTTGCTCTGGTTTTAAGCTCTACTGATAGACGATGGAACAACATCTTTATCTAAAAGGAATCTCAAATTAAACGTGTATGTCCAAAAAACAAAAACACAATTGTCATTCCATTTAATAAACATAATTCGTCATATTTTCTGCCCTTTTAGAAGCTCTGACCTAAAAAGTTCTGTGACGTCACATCCCAGGTTTCTCTGAACATCTCGATTGTTTTACTGTAGGATTATGGGTAAACTGTAACAGTTTCATTGCTATTGAATGCTTAACCAGCATTAACTTTTCCCCTTTTAAAGTATTTGATGTCTTTTTAACTTGACACATTAATCCTCTATCCCAGTGTTTTATTAACTAGTGTTCTTTCTGTTTATTTGAGTCTTAGTCACGGTGATAAGAATGACTGTAAATTATTACAGAGGTAATTTTTTATATTCTGGTTGGTGGAGTGTCTTGTCATTAATATCATGGAGATACTTAATTTTGACTCCAATAAGGTTAAAAATTAACTGATTTTAAGCATCAAACGTTCTAACACCTGTTTTTAGCAAAGTCTGCCTTTCATTTGAGTATTGTTTTAACTTGATTTAATGTTTATATTGTGTCGTTTTATTCTTTTTACCTTCTTCAGGATTTTTCATACAGGATCACTATTGTTTTTTCGTTAAACAACAGAACAAAGACCTACTGTATTGAAAATTAAAGAACGACCGGGTCAGAGAAACGGTTCTGCGACGGCTGCTGCTGACCCGTGTGTTTCTGCTTCCTCTTCCTCCACTGGTTCTGCTGACGTCCGATGTCAAATCTGTCTTCCAGACGGCGCCCAGACTGAACTCCAGATGATGCCCATCCATCCACACAGAGGAAGCCCCTCCTGACCTCCGCCGCCCTCCATCCACCTCTGCATCAGCCAATCACACACCAGCGGTCCTTCATGGAGGAGCTTTTGCTTTGAGTGTAACAGAGAAAAAAACCCAGCTCAACTAATTGTTATATATTTATGTTTATACGTAATATTTTGGGGGAAATTAATATTGTTGCTTGTGGAATATTCAGATTTTTTTTTATTTGTCAGGAATAATAAATGTATGTTGTTGTGCTTGATTTGGGAACAAAAAACTGATGGAGAAGTCGGGATCAGAACCAATATGGAGGAAGGGTGTTCCTTAAAGCTCATCAGTCAAGAAGGGAAAGTACCTTTTGACTCGTGAAGTTGACGCCGCTCCTCCTGAACGCCATCGATCTGTTGTTGGAATGGCGGTGTGGAGTTTGGTGAGGAAGAGCAGCTTTTCCGTCACGGCGGCGTCTGCGTCTCCGCAGGAACAGCTGACGTACTACTGAGTTTACTTCAGTCCGCTGTTCTTTGTGCAGCTTTCCAAAGCGACTGCGGATCAACACTGTGCGTGTTTTGGAAATACTTTGAAAAGAAGATGAGGATGAAGTGAAGATGAGTAAAAGGTGACATAAAAGGAACTTGTGCCTCACCTGTCTGCTTACCTGAGGAGCAGGTTAATCTCACCAACACATTAATTTAGCCAGCTGATTTATATTTACATACGTCGGATTTTATAACTGCAAACCTGTCGGGTGGAGTCGGACAAAACTCGCATCCTAAAGTAACTTGATGAGTCTGCGCTTGAAACCAAAGTCTAAACATTTTATTTTAATGAAGCAGGTTTGAAAAAAGATTTGTGCCAACATGTATAACAATCTGCCAATTTCATGTCTGTCTGTGTGAGTTTTTCCCAAAAATGTCTAAATTTGTGGACGGATAAATCGTACTGAAGTCCTGTTTGGGAGTTTGCCGCTCGCCTTTCCTGTGATGCTTTTTCAACCATTAAAGTAACGAATGACTGCAACCCGACACGTCTGTGGTGGTTAGACGCTCAATAAACCGGATCTACAGCCAGCAACGCCTTCCGACCCCACCTCCGTGAGACCAAAGACTCCTGAAGAAAAGCTGCTGCTTCAGAGAGGAGCTGGAAGACGCTTGATTTTCCTCTGCTCACCTCTGGAGAAACGGCCTCCAAGCCAAAGAAAGGACCCGCTTTGTAACTCTGTCTGTATAATTAATATAATTCTGTCATTTCTAAATATTATGTCTGTTTTCCAAAAAGTGGAGGGTTTTTGTACAGTTTAATTGAACAATCAGGTGTGTGTTTGTTGATGGGAAAAGGAGAAAATGTTTTTGGAGCAAACTGGTGCCTTTGGTGGGGCCTGGATGGAGGATGTGTGTGCTGGGAGATGGATGTCCTTTTTTTTCTCCCCCTCTTTCTGCGTCCAAAAGAAGTTTAATGTTTATTCCCATCTCAGTCCTGACTCACTGTATGCACCACATCATTGTAGAATTATGGAAACACCAAAGAATTATCAAACTTCAACTAAAAATAAATTTATATTGTTTCATTTTTGAAGTGGTTCATGTCTGAATACATGCTGAGATGTGGATTTTTTATTTTTATTATTTGGCTGTAACAAACTACATTTTATTTTGTCATAATTGCAGGAAATGTCAAACCTTATGGAGAAAAAGAGGGAAAATTACAGTTTTATCATCACTTTGATCTCAAGTTATTAAAGAATTAACATAAAAAGTGCAAAGATTTATCAAATATATTAGATCAAATAATCTGTAAAAAATGTGAATTAATTTGAGTTATTTGTTGAACTTACTCTGCTCAAATTAAATGTAAATTTATATAGATTACTCCAACACAGTAATATAACAAAATAGAATTGTATTACAGAGTCAAGGTTCAAGTGTCAACACCATAAAAAACATTAGAAATTAAAAAAAAGAAAAATAAAACATTAAACATTAATATAATGTAAAGTTGCTGTGCTTAGATACAGTTATTGATAAACTGTATTTTTCTTGGACCCTCATAATTGGAGGATTCATTTAAGTCGGGTGTCAGAATCCATCCCTTGAGGGTCAATGTCCAACATGTGTTCTAACCTTCCATTGAAGCTCCTTATTGACTAAACACACCTGATCCAGGTCATCAGCAGCAGATAAGGCAGGATTTCTGGGAAACTAGCAAGAGGTCGGCCCTCAAGGCCCAGAGTTTGACACCTTTGATTTAAGTAAAAATTAACTAAAACTGACCCCTTGATGTCTGAATCTATTTCCAGCTATGGCCAAAAGAAAAGTTCCATTATGGCTTTGCTTTTCTTGAAGAAGCTAAATTAAGGTCCCAAAGAGGTTTTTGATGCATCAAGGTGTTTATATATATTTTTCAAATAAAATGAAATATTTGAAAGGGACTGTAGTGTTGGTATGAATCCTCTTGCAGTTTATTTTCTTTTATTTTTTATTGCACATAAAAAAGTATTCTTTAGGATGATAGTCTGATTGCTGGGGATAAAAAAGCACAACTTACCCTCTTTGTTTAACATAAATATTTGTTACAAATGAACTTATTTGAAATATGGTCACACCATAAAAAATACAGAACATTCTATGCATTTTCTAAAAAAAGCAAGGAAATCCCCCCATTTGATTGTTTTTACAATTTTGTCCACTAGATGTCGCTCTTGCCGCCTGTTTTTCCCTGCACGTGAAAGCCCCTTCCCTCCAGTGTTTCTAGGAAGTCACAGATTGGCACGAAGCAGAAAGTAAACAGGGTGTTGCCTCATAGGATGGTGGAATTATTAGGAGCCGACTTGAAGGAACCATCTGAACCTCTGACAACAAAGCAGTCTCTGCTGAAGAGGAGAACAGGACAGTACCAACAAAGAGGATGGAAACCTGCTGAACTTTTGATTGAATCTCATCCTGGATTCTTGTTGAAGAAACATTTTTGCACAGTTCTGCAGCAAGATGAATCTGAATCACAAAGACTGCAGCATCAGCTTCTGCTGATGCTGCAGTCTATATGCTGAACTGTAAAGGTTACTTGGTTTATAATTATCACTCAGCTCTACTGAACCGGAGTCCAAACGCCAAGAAGAAACTGTTCTGTCTCAACACATGTTTCACATTGACAAACAATTCCTGAGAACTGTGGGCGCTCTGATTGGCTGAAGCTGCTTCCAGCGGGCCAATGAGGAGGAGGCGCTGTTTTCCTCGCCGTCACTGCGCTTCTATAAAGTGACATCGACGGCAGATGAAAAAGCAGAAACAGTGACGGACTCAGACAGGTCTCAGCATCCTTCAGGTGAATGTCTGCGGCTGCTCGGACGCCTGTAGACGGGGAACTCTCAGAGCCGCAGAGACGCAGCTGAGCCGCCGGCACGAGCGCTCTGCAGCTGCTGGACCCGCTCAGGTGAGGCTGCTTTCCGGGGAGGGGGGTCCGCGGATGAGAGGATGAGCAACATTTTAGGATGCTTCAAGAACAATCACCACTTGATGTAGAACAATGTAACCTGGCATGACGTAGCGGTGCATCGTTAGTTAGATGAAACTCCTGCGTTGATGCTGCAAAGATTGCTGCAATCAGCCAAATGTTTGCCCCCAACTTCAGTTTATTCGTTTTAGCAAAGTCTGATCACTGACATCATTCACGTCATGAATCTGCAGGAACCGTAGACCCCGTATCCGTTTCCGATCTGCACACTTCATCACCATTGCATTAATCAAATGTCACTTGAATGTTTAACTCGACATCAAAGTTGTGTAAAGGGCTCGCGCGGGAGTCAAGCGGACAGTCGTGAGTGAGCGCGTGCGGTGTGGGATGTTTTTTTGGGGGGGAAGCACTCTTTGTTCCAGGATGGACTCCTCAGCTCTGTTGTTGCTGCCGAACAGCTGAGCGCTTCTCGGCTAGACTTGTGTCAGGTTATGGAAGTGGCAAAGCAGAGAATCCGGAAAAGGCATGAAGCACGCTTCAAAATAAAAGCGGCTTCTATCTAAGTTCAAGCAAGCACCATAAAATATTACATATTTATTAATAAAACTCAATTTTGTGGCATAGTAATTAACATTAATTTCTATTAAAGCCCAATAGTCTCATATAACATTAAACAATAATATATGTATATTTTGTTGTGTCATGTGAAATGCATGACATCGTCAATTTGTTTTATTTTGAAATGTATAACCGGAAGTTGCTGTTTTAATTTCCGTTGGCTGACGAGAAGGTGGGCTTGAGAAGATGCAGATTGAGATGGGAGGGGGACGTATTGTGCGGATGTTTTTCAGTCCAGTTCAGACCAGTTCCAAGGTTCGTTTAAAACTCAGCTTTATTGTTCTCCTGAAGGGTCGAGATGTTGAACAAAAACAGCTTTATTTTAACATTGATTGACACACTGCCTTTAAAAAAAGAAACGATTTAAATCTCAAGGAACATTCAGCTCTGGAATTTGGGGGTTATTATTACATTATTGCTGTTTTTTTTTCTTTAATTGTAATATTTTTCCGTTCAAAGGTTTTATTTGTTTTACATTCAGGTGGTTTCTTTTGCTTCCCCCTCATAAGGACTGTTTGTCTCATAAACAACGGTCGAGAAACAACAGCGCTCGCGCCCACAGCCGCACGAGAATCTCGCGCCGCGCTGGTTCAAACTGGCTTCAGCCTGTGCTGCGTTCACGCGCAGTGCAGATGTTTGGAAAAAAGACACTTTTAATTCGTTAAAATTGTCTTAGCCACTATAACTGTTAAATAAATACGTTGTGTTTTAATGAATTAAATGAACCCCTAAAAGCTGTGGTTATTACATCTATTAGAACAAAATGTTCTGGCATATATTTAAAAATAATAGAAGCGAATATATATATATATATATATATATATATATATATTTTGTTAAACGGTTTGCAGTCACTGAGCATGTGCGTGACTCTCCCTTAAGGCAATGCTGAATACATCAACAGCCTCACGTGTTGCGGCTGCATGACATGTATCATTAGCAGCCAATGAGAGGAGACCTCTTCAACTTTCAGGCCCATCTGATATCTCACAGGGGAGAAGTTTGTGGCTCCAGGGTCCTCAGCACTCTCTGAACAACCGATTGTGTGTTCCTCGAATATGGTTTTAGTCAGCTTTGGAGGAATAAACATGTATGGATTAGATCATGACTGGTTTTCCTCTCTTTCTTCTTGTCTTTCAGGCTCCATCCTTTAGGTTTATTTAAGTTAGTCTGTTGTTATTTAAACGCCAGCGGAAATGGCGCCCAGCCTGTCCACGGCCTTTTCCCGCCGGTGGTGGATGGCCGTTACTGCTGTCATCGAGAACCTGCTTTTCTCCGCCGTGCTGCTCGGCTGGTCGTCCCTACTCATCATGCTGAAGTCCGAGGGCTTCTACTCCTACCTGTGCAGAGGACCAGGTGTGTCTGACGGATGATCCCAGGCTGCAAAGGCTGTACTGAATTTCACACTCACTTAGTTTTGTTTGTTTTGCTTCTGAGTTAACATGAAGTAAAGCTGAGTCAAAGCCAAAGGGCTGCAGCAGGCTGGGTTAAGACACTCCTCTGTTATGAAATGCAGAACAGTCACGGAGGGGGTCACAGGAGACATTTCTGCATCTTCTAATCAAAGAGCAACACCACTTCCTGTCACAATGTAGCCATCAGGGCGTCACATCCGCAAGCTGACATGAAGAAACTCAGGAAGATTTTAGTTTGGATTCATGCAGACCACATCCTCATTCGGGGTTTGGTCACATTATGCAAAACTCTGTAACATTTTTCTCAAACATTTGAGACATTTCATTTTATCAATTTTTACGTTGGTGTAGCTCCAGCTACAGCAACATAACCCGTGCTGCCACCTGGTGTTGGAAAATATCACTACAAAATTATAAACTCGTAGGACATATAAAAAAAACATCATGACAGTAAAGTTTTTTGTTGACTTGAACGTTCCAGGAGCGCAAACAAGCTGAGAACACTCAGGGAAGATCCAACCTTCTGGTATGTTTGCTTGAGTGAGTGCATGGAGTTCTTCCCTATTGACTCAGCTTGGTTTCAGCCGCCGTATGATTAGTCTGCAGTTTTGGTCACTGAGCGACAGATGCTGCCGGCTGCTGTTAGCCCAACAGTCAGCCCTTAATGCCCCAGTGCTCCTCAAACACTGATAATCGGGTAGATTGCCTGAAATCTCACAGATGAGTGTACCCAGAAGGCCACTGCCCGTAAATGTCTCAGAGTTTTGCGTCTAACAGTCCGAGGCTTCCTGTTTAATGAAGCGTCTTTGTTAGAGTTCCTCCTCTTGACCTTAACTAGAGCCTGCCATGGATCTACTATTCAGTTTGTCACACAGAGACATGTGACAAAAAAGGTCACCGGTATTATATCTCAATGGTTGTTGAGACTCTAGTTTGGCAGATTTTCTGGATCTGGGGTTTTCTGACAACTGAAACAGTCAGTGAACGCGTCAAAACAACCTGACAATCACCTGGAGCACTTGACCCGTCACCTAGTTACTTCATCGCTGGCAAACAGCCAATTCTTTACATCTGGAGGATGCATTTGACTCAACCCTGCGGCTTCCTCCTGCTGGTAGTGTACCCCCCCTCGCACGCCACAGCTTCACAACCTTTTCCCCAGACTTGTTTTACTGTGAGCTGAATCAGCAAAGCCACCGTCAGAATGCAGGAAGCAGGTCTTCACATGTGTTGTTTACTCTTTGGAGAAGGACTTTGTGTTGATGATCTTGTTCCTAAGAACAGAAATGAAGACACCCCCCCCCATCAACTTTGCTTACCACGGATTCGATAACCAACAGAAATAGACTCCACATGACCCGAGTGGACTTCTTCAGGGAGTGGAACCGTCACGGAGCGTTCCCCTCAGCTGTTCACTTAGTTCTGTCATCTGGTTTCTTAGTGTTGTGTAATGTTCCACTTGTTTACTCCCCCCCTTTAATGAGGCTCAAATTTCCATCAGCTTCATCTCCTTTGGGGTGGAGCGTGAAGGTGCTCTACCGAAAGTAAAAATAGAAACATCTCCTAAAATAATCAGCCAAAACATTTTGGTCCACATGTGTCTACAGAAGTCCATCAAACTGACCCCCTGCTGCTATTCCCCTCTCTGCCCCTTTATGTCCATCCAGACAACAGCTCCAGCCACAACATCTCCAACTCCTCCACCGGGGAGGCCAAAGGTGAGGGTGAGGAGTTCCTGCTCATGAACAACTGGCCCATCTGCTTGGAGCAGGACGAGATGCTGAACCTGGCCTTCACGGTCGGCTCCTTCCTGCTGTCGGCCATAACTCTGCCGCTCGGCATCGTCATGGATAAATACGGGCCACGAAAGTTACGACTTCTCGGAAGGTGAGAGGGAACCGGAGTCATGCCATAAATCCCATTTTCCCTTCAGAACATTCTTCAGACTAAAAAAAAATGTTCTACAAAACTGAAGATCTCTAACTCCAAACAAATGTTTGTCTCCAGTGCCTGCTTTGCCTTCTCCTGTCTCCTCATCGCCTATGGTGCCAGCGATCCCAACAGTAAGTATCTCTGCTGGTGTCATTCCAGCCATATTTTTAATGTAACAGCTGCTCTAATGGATGTGCAGAATATTTATGGCCCTGCCGTCTTGTTTGAGCAGTCTGCTCTTCCTCCTGCAGATCTGTCCATCCTGATCTTCTTTGCGCTGGCGTTGAACGGCTTTGGAGGCATGTGCATGACCTTCACCTCGCTGACGGTAAGACAATGATGAATTCACTGACTCTGCTGCAGATTTGGGGACTTTCTGCCTCAGTAGAAGCCCTCAAAGACAACATTGTGACCAAACAGTTTCATTTGTGTTCCACGACTCAGTTTCTAGCTATGCTCAGTTTTTATTTGAGTTTGTTTTGTGGAGCAGAGACAAAGGGGAGTTTGGTCCAGTGGGTTGTCACACTCTTGAGTGTCTGAGGGAGTGCAAAGCTGTAGTTAACACACAGAGGTTCTGATGGGACTGGAACCCCACAAACAAACAAACTGGTCCAGTTCCAAACATAAAGCACAAAAGTGTTTCCACTCAGTTACTGAGCGGTTTGTTTTCACGGCGCATGCTTGGTGTAGACCGCTAGCGTGTCCTTGTGTCGTCATAGCGCAATGACAACAATGGAGGTCATCCAGCAGCTCGTCTTTTTCTGCTTTACTTTTTGTACATCGTGTATAACAGGAATTTAATGTTGTTACCTAAGATGAATACAGGCATTAGAGACGTTAGCTTAAATGAGCACTATATTGGCACTTTCTAATGTCGTCATCACTTTCTGCCAATCAACGCGTAGCTAAAGTGACTCCTCCCCAACCGTTCCCTTCCACTTTTCTATGGACATAAAAGCAATGATGGGGACCCAAGAGGTACGGTTCAGTGCTGTTTAATGGGTTCATTTTACAATGGAAACACTCACGTACCAGACCGTTCAGTGGAAACTAAGCTAAAGAGTCCTCAACTCCAGAGGAAAAATAAGAGTATGAAGGCTGCTGGAGGAGCCGGTTTGAAAAGGCAAAGCACAGAGCTGGAAGCTGCTTACCTGACAGGTGTGCAGGCAGTGAAAGGGGCGGGATCAGGAGACATTAACCCTTTAACACTTGATCTTTGGCTCTAGTAATTCCGTTATGCCATTGTATTACAACGCAAAGCCAATATGCAAAACTGCTTTCCTCCATGTCAGAATCAGCTGATTTGATTGCCAAAGAGTGTGTTTTAATTGGGTGTCGCCGATGTTAAAATTTTAAAACTGTGTCTTTCATTAATTAAAAGATATAAATTCACAGAATTTTTGACAATGATTTGTTGAAACAGTGTAAAAAATGAGTAAACAAAAAATTCTTAGTCATTTGAGCTGCATATGCTGAACTAAAACATGCATTAACTGAAAAAGTTTTAATGTTTTGTAAGAAGGTGAGGCATGAATTAGATGGAAAGGAAGCAGAATGGAGGGACAGGCAGGCAGACGCTGCACTAGATTAGGAACATTTGAAAGGATGCATGAGAGGTGCCTGATGGAAAGCAGAGCTGAAGAGGGTGAGCAAAGCCAGCGGTCAGAGATTTTGCTGCATCATTGGAGACAAACACAGTCTGCTTTAGTGATCTATTATTCAATGCTGCTTTTTCTGGAAACCAAAAACAAGCATCTTTTTTCATTATTATTGCATCATAGGAATACACAAATGTTCCCTCTAAAAAAAGAGAGAGAAATAAATAGCTTCAACAGATTTTTGGAGGTTTTGTCATGAACTAAAGCTCCTTTTTTTTGTTCTCGGTTCTGCTTGTTCTGAACATTCGCTTTTTTTCATCAACAACAAGCTGCAGAACAAAGAGCAAGAGACAAACAGGAAGCTGCAACAGGAGAACTAAGTGTGCATTTTCATTTCCCCACCCATTTTATCTGTTTCCTATTCGAGTGGCCTTTTGAGACAAACACACACAAGCAGACACACACAGACCCACACGTGCTGTTGATCCGGTTCCATCCAGCTCCCACCAACCCGTTTTCTGTCTGCATCTGCTTACAGCAAGACACAACCTGCACACTGCGGTCGCCGCCACCGCGCAGCCTCACATGTTCTGTTTACAGCTGTTCTGCAGCGCTACTGCGAAAAGCTCTCACGGCGACCCGTCCATCACTTTTTCTGCTTGAATGTTCCTGATGATGATCTCAGGGAAAGACGGGCAGGAATCCTGTCCTCTCGTTAAGCGCTGGCGTTGCACAGTCAGCACACAGTGTCATGGGAAAACAGGGAATGAACCTGAGATAATTGCATTTGGGAGGATGCAGGAAAGGGTGGATCATTCTCCTTTTCTCCTGACTTTATGCCTTCATTCTGTGTGAACAATTCCCAACCACTGCATAACACTGAATGAACTCCTTTAGGGATCTACAGAAAACATTTGTGACTTTTCAACTATACCTAAAGTGAAGGGACAGGGCTCTGGGAATTGTAGTTTTTAAAAGTTTTTTATTCTGGTCATCAGCAGTATATACAATTTTTTCCTCAGTGTTTTCTCTTGCTGATCGTCAAAGAAACCAATATTGAAGCTCCTCCCCTTTCTGGTATTTGCATTTTTGATGTCAAATGTTAGATTAGTCTGTCTCTTTGGTTGGTTCATCCAGGACAATTTCTCCTGCTATCAGAGGGTCTCTGGACCCAGTAACACCTTATGGTCTTCTTACACCTGATAAACTGGTCACCAATTAACTTTGTAGCCTAGATGTGTATCTAGGTGAAGACCCTTGCAGGAAAAGCCCTAAAAGGGGTCATCTGGCCCTTTATGACCCTTTTTAGGGCTTTTTCTCCTCTAAAGACATAACAATTTTTGATTTAAAAAAAATCTATTTCTATGAGTGTTTACTTCTCTTCAAAAATAGTAAATCTACAGATGTGCAGTCAAAGAGTAGAAGTTATCACGGAGAAGCTCCGGCTGGTGTTTGTTAACCTCCCAGTGCACTCGGCTGCTCTTCAGAACAGGACTCCCACATCGTGCGTCACATCAGGACCAGTCCGATCTGGTTATGAATGTGCCGGTTGAATTTTCCATTTGCCGCAGCAAAAAAAAAAAAAAGCTGATTTTTTTTTTCCCCCCTCTTCTTTCATTTCTCTGTTCTCGTCTGTGACTGCTGCACTTTGTTTCCTCATTTTACCCCCCCCCCCCCCCTCTTAAATGGACTGACCTGCCTTTCACTCTCTGAGTCGCTTTGTTTCTTCACATTTGATTTTCAGCACGCGCTCTCGTCCACCGTGACTCATGAGACGTGTGCAGAAGAGCCAGTTGGCAAAAGTCACGTTCCTGCAATGCATCATGGAAGCCCATGCCTGCTCCCAGATTGTATTCTGTGCTCAAATCTGACTGGATATAGCAGTTTTGCGTGAAATGTTGCAAAAACATGAATAACTGAGTCGAAAAGATGTAAGGGGATGGGGTCACGTGCTCTCTGCATGCTGCTACAGTTTATGATGACAACAGTTACCAAACCCACTATAAATAATGGCAGAGTGACAAAATATTAATGCACACCAACTTGTTGTAGGAGCCAAAATTTTGTTTGTATTGCAGATTTCCCGCTTTTAATTTGTAGTTTTTCACTTTTTTAATTTGCTCATTAGCAACCATTTTTGCTCTGATGGCCTTTTTTAACATATAATCTTATTTTTTTATTGTATATTTTTCTGTTATTGAAGTTATAAACTGACCAATCAGATCCCTCAATTAAAGTAGGTGGAGCCTGCTGGCCCCTGCATCCTACTGTCAAAATTTTTGATTAAAAGATTTTGTGTAGCCTGCTTTCAAGTGGTAGAGGTGTGGACTTCCAATAAGCTCACTCCTGATTGGCCAGAGTGGTTGTCAAAAAATGATGACCAATCACTGTTTACTGATGTAGTCTGGCACCGAGATGTCAGTGTCGGTTTCACAAAAAATTGCGACTGAATTGGCTTCATTTGTTTGGAGCTGGAAGTAAACCGTTATTTATGGGTGATGTCACACTCACTCAGTCCAGTTCTCACATACAGTCAATGGTCAGACTCAAAACTGAGGCTTAAACAGGAAAGAAACCAGTAGTGTCAGAACGTCCATCTGCTGCTTACAGGAACCTGCAGACACAACCTGATCTCTTATCTCCAGGTGACTTATCTAAGGTAAAACAAACAAAAAAAAGCCTGGGGGGGTGTGTGTGTTCAAACACTCAACCTGTCACTGTGTTCAGACAGATCTACAGCAAACACACAGCACACAAAAGAGCCTTTCAGAGAGGAAACAACAACAAAGGCTGAAGGCAGTATCATTATCCTGAAGATAATAGTGTCTAATGGTTTCTGCTCCATTCCTCACGTGATGATGTTAACTGAAAGAGCAAAGCGGGGATTAATAGGGAGCAAAGTTAAAATCTGCCAAACAAACGTTTGGGCCTCCTCTGATCAAGAACGACGTAATCGCACGTTAAAGCTGGAGGGCAGAGAAACGCAGCAACACATTCCTCTGATGATTAAAGATCTACAAAACAAGCAAAGCCTCGACCGAAGGTGTGATTGGTCTCTGCTACAAAAACACTGATATCTGCAGCCCGTTTCTGTCACCCCTCACACTCACAACCCACTTCTGCTTTCATGAGCCGCAGACCAAAATGTAGCTATGTGACCTACAGAAAACCGCGTGACGTAGCTGCAGTGTCAGATGCCTCGCCGCATCCAAAGCTAGTTTCATGCTCTTTCTGCTCGGATTAGCTGTTTTGGAGCTCTTTGTGGTCCATGAAGTCGTTGAGACTCAGGGAGACATTCATGCAGCACAAACTTTGTTTCTGTTCACTAAACATTACTAAACATGAGCTTGAAAATGATGCCTGAAACAGAAAAAATGGGATGTCCATATAATTAAAATGAGAACCGTTTACATTTTCTCTATACTGCATAAAAATTTTAATAACTGCCAGAGCGACAGACATCAGCAGACGCTGAATCAGTCACTTTGCTCCCTCGTGATTCCACAAACGCTGACTTTGATTTCTACTTTTGGTTCTTTTTTTTCTTTCTACCATCTGGGCCAGAGGTGAGGCGTCCCTGTCAAAGTTCTCGTTCCTGAGTCGGCGCTCCAGGGTGAAATGTCCGGCCTCCTCTGTCAGGAGCCGCCACCGGTCAAGCGGAAGAATTTTTGTGTTTTAGGAGTTAAGGCAGAAGTGGAGTTTGTGTTAAAGGTCACCTTTGCTCTAATGAGTTCATAGGGTGCATCCTCTGAGGAGGGGGAAAGAGGTACAGGCAGCTGGTTAACAAGCCCCCCCCTCCATGAGGTGAACAGAGTTTACAGTGAAATAGGAACTTTCACAAGAGACAAACTTCTGCTGGGTTTTTTCTTTTACTATTTTTCCAAATAAAAAAAGAAAATAGAGTGAATAAAAGGGAATAATGAGTAATGATCCTAAAAACATCTGGAGCCTCTCCTCAACTAAAGCAGAACAACTTGTGGTGATTATTTTGTTGTTAGTCATCAATAACATGCTGAGCACATTCTGATTTCTTACCTGCTGAATGAAGGACGTTTCTGTATCTCCTTCATACACTTGTACGTGACGGTTTTGTTTTTGTTGAGTTCATGTATCCATTGATAAGTGAGGATTTAATTGGTTTGATCCAATCCGCCTCCTCCTCTCTTTAGCTCCCCAACATGTTTGGAGATCTGAGGTCAACCTTTATAGCTTTGATGATCGGATCGTACGCCTCCTCTGCTGTCACCTTCCCTGGCATTAAGGTAACACAGATCACATTCGTGTACATAAAACTGATCATACCATCAGAAATGTGTTGTTGATTCTATGTTTGTGATGGTTTTTTTGTCCGGTTCTGTTTGGTTATCAGGTGATCTACGACCTGGGTGCCTCCTTCATCTCCATCCTGCTGGTTTGGGCCAGCTGTGCCTGTCTGGTCTTCTTCAACTGCTTCATCAACTGGCCTCTGGAGCCCTTCCCAGGACCGGAGGACATGGATTTCACGTAAGACCAAGAGGCTCAAAAGATCTGAGCCGTAATACTGTAGGATTTGTAGACGTTTGACTCCTCCTCTCTAAGCATCTCAGACCGAACAGACGCAAATCCTGGTTGTAAGACCGACTGAGTCCCTAACAGGAAAGACCACAACACCAGATTGATTCCTTCCATATACCTGGAGTTTCAAACGTTCCCTCTTTTTATTTTCCTTTTCCTGAGCAAAGCAGCGCTTCAACCCTTCCATTCTTATGTTTGTCAGGGTGAAGATCAAGTTCAGCTGGCTGGGCTTTGACCACAAAATAACTGGGAAGCAGTTTTATCGGCAAGTGACCACAGTCGGCCGCCGGCTCAGCGTGGGCCACTCCATTAAGCAGCAGACGCCCCCTCCTTCGGATCTCGCCACGCAGGACGGGAGCAAGCTGTGCCTGTCCACCGTTGACCTGGAGGTGAAGTGTCCGGGCCAGGAAGAGAGTGAGTCCAACCCCACAAAACTCCACAGTTCTGGTTCTGACCATCTACAGGGTCTGAGAACTGGAGTGAGTGAGTGTGATGTCACTCATAGAAAATGACTCTCCTCAGAATGGTTATTCTGACAAATGGAATGACTGAGTAGCTGTTTATTTTCTATAGAACTCTACAGGATTTTAGTTTCTTGGAGCCAGCAGGTACTTCCTGTTTGGAACACCAGGGGGGAGGGGTCACTCAGTCCAGTTCTCATTTACAGTCAGATACAAAACTCTATCACCAGGTGCTCAGTGTTAGGAAACCCATTTCAAGAACAGCTGGGACCTTATGTCAGCCAGCAGATGAGCTTTTGTTTACATTCTGAGTTTGTGAAATGTTTGCATTACTCCCCCATGCAGCTGCAACAGATGGAGTTAGCTTCTAACATGAATTGTTTGCAAACATGCATATTGTAAGTTACAATTTCTGGTTATACTTCTAATTTCTATGTATTCTTTAAGAATTCATGCATCTCAAATCGTTTTAGATTCTTTAGGACATCTTTATGGAGTAGAGTTGGATTCAGAACATTTGCATTATTCACTTTAATTTGTCACTTGAAATCATCTCGCACTCATTCAAACTCATTTCCATCATCCGCTGCATAGTCGACTTCCTGAACCTCCAGGGTTCTGCTGGCATTCCTCGCCGTCCCATTAGAGTCAAACTGTCCCAGCAGGTGGACAGGGGCTTTTTTGCTACCAAACAGAGCGTGGAATCGCTGAGGGGCGGGTTCTTGGAAAAGCCGCTCGGCAGGTGTTTGGCCCAGTGCAGTGGGGAGATCCAGGGGAGAACTGTTGTTTCAAGTGTCAGCTGGATTTGTGTGTGTGGATTCTGGATGTGTTTCTTCTGAGACTCAAACCAAACAAACTTGCCCATATTTAAGACATTGTTTTATTCTCCTGAAATCCAGAGGAGCTAAAACGTTGTGAAACCTGCTTCATACGTGCAGCTGCAGGGACAAACTTCATGTGAGGCCTAAAGGACACATCATATCATCACTGAGGAAGCTTTTTCTCAAAACTCTTTGAACTTTGAGTTTCTTTACATGCATGCAGCAGTTAAACTTTCATACTCAGATGTAAAAACATGTACTGCAGTGCCCATAAAACAGTGCGTCACATCTATAGCTAAGTCGTCTCTTCAATTAGGCTGGAATGGAGACCAATAAACCCATTTGCTCCAACGGTGAGCACGACTTTAATTGACCTTTGCAGCACTTCACCATCTGGAGGGATGGCTTCATTCTCTATTTATATGTCATTGTCATTAATGATCAACTCTTCCTAGAACCTGCTTTTCTTTGACCACCCGCTTGATTTGGGTTTAAAGGGGTTACCCTGGCTCCTGGTGACCAGCAGGAATATCTGTGTAGATGAACCGTATAGAGACAGTTTTTCCCTTGCAGAAAGGTCGTAGAGTTCAAAAACACACAGTAATGTAGGCAGGTTTGAGCTTGTTGGCGCTTACATTTTGCATGATTCTTGGCTGCTGCAGTGCAGATGTGTTTCCTTTCGTTTGTTTTTAAAGTAAAGGCTAGTTCAGGATCTAAGGTGACTGTTAGCGTTTATTCCATAGGGATGGAGCCCTTGGATTTCAAACTCCCTTGAGAATCAACAGAGTTTTGGCCCAAAAGCAATCCTTTTTGCAGCTTTAGAGAATAAACGGCTGTGTTTATGTGGATTTTTTAACATTTTTTTTATTTTATTCTCCTTTCGAAGATGGATCATCATACAAAGGTTCAGAATTGACTGACACTGTGGCCCTAAATAATACGAATGCTGTTGTTTGATGCAGACAAGGACTTTAATTATCTTCTCAGTGGATTTTTGACTGTATCCTGGGGTGATGTATGGATGACAGACTTCAATAAATGATCACCTAGCATATAACCTAAAAAGAAGTAAAGCAGGAAGATTTTTTTCTTCTATTTGTTGTTTGACGTCCGTGTTTTATTACTTTAATTTGGCCACGGCTCTAACGGCCTCTCTGGTTTCATTTCCTCTGCAGCTCCATCCTTCATGAAGAGTATCTTCAGCCCCATCTTCTTGCTGAGCCTCATCACCATGTGTGTCACTCAGCTGCGGCTCATCTTCTACATGGGGGCCATGAACACCATTCTGGAGGCGCTCACAGACTCCAACCTAAACACAGGTGTGTGCTGGCAGTTTTTCTATGCATTGGTTTGTGTGCAGCGGCTTTATCACAATAACAACTCTGTAACGTCCCTGTCATGCTGGCTTCCTGCTACTGTTGCAGGGGAGAGGATGCAAGTGGGTAAGACACTTAAGGCTAATCTATCCAGCTACATTCACCATCTCCTCCACACTCTGTTGTTTCGTCTGGAGTTTAAAGTCCAGAGTAACGTGTAGCCACAAACATCCCATGAAATCCAAAAACACGTCTATTGTCATCTCAAACAAAGAATGGCTTCATTTAAAACTTGTTTTACTAACAACGCAGCACTGAAGGTGATCAACGCCTCTGTTTTGTTTCTCAGTGAGCGTCTACACCTCCATCTTTGGCGTGCTCCAGCTTCTGTGTTTGATCACCTCTCCTGTCATTGGTTACGTCATGGATTGGAAACTCAAAGAGTGCGAGGATGAGAACGACAAGAGCATTAAAAGGTGAGCATGCTCACCTTTTACTCAAAAAATAAAAAAGAAAGAAAATGTAAAGGACTATTTTTGTCTTCTGTAGGGAACCTGGGCAGCCGCGCCGTCCAGACAAACGGATCCAGAAGATCGTCAATGCCACTAGAGCCTTCATTTTCACTAACCTGCTCCTGGTGGGCTTCGGAGTCACCTGCATTATTCCCAACCTGTCCCTCCAGGTACGAAAACCTCCTGCTATACAGAGATGTTGCTCTCCTTCCTTTTGAGGGGGAGTCACATTTCCTAACATGTGCTCGTGTAACCCCAACTCACTCTGATGGGGAAGGTTCAGACTGCAGAGAGGAAAAAACACAGCAGGCATTCACACAGCAATGCAGGCTGGGACTTTCACTGCTACACAGTGCCATCTAGTGGACAAAAGTGTCACTGCATCATGTTTGTCTGGTTTTTGACAGAGATGAAAGCTCTTTGAAGCCAGCTGTAATTATTATACCTGCTTCTTGATGGAAAATACGCTTTTTCTGTCTCCACAGATTTTGTCTTTCATCCTCCACACTATTGTCAGAGGATTCATCCACTCTGCTGTTGGAGGCCTGTATGCTGCTGTGTAAGTGATGGAAAAAGCTAGTTGTAAAGGCATTAATTACACATTAACTGTTTTGATTTTCTGAAATGAACATGATTCCTAAAACAATAAGAGCATGAAATCAATAGATTTATTTTTTTTTAAAGTAAATTTTTGAAGGTAAACTGTCAAATGTGCATATATGAGTAGGTAAAGGAAATACCAGCTGACTAAAAGAAGTATAAAGACATAAAGGTTACTTTTTCCTACAGTCACAAAAATGTTCTTTTCAGGTCAAACTATGCACAAGTCGTTGAAATTGTTGAAGCCCAAACAAACTGGCAAGTTTGTTAGGCCCTGGAGTTCTTCCACTTAGCACTAGCAGGCTGCAGTACAACTCCTTTTTTGAGGGCTGCAACTTATTTGCCAGGTTTGTCCACTTTAGGTTTGACATGGGAGTTGAAGTGCAGAAAATCATGCTTGTTTACAATTTGATGGCACACTCCAACTACATCCCTCCTAGATGTTAGGGTCTGTGTTGACCCTAAAAGAATTTCAGGAGGGATTCACAGCTGCATCATAAGTGAAGAGAGAAATCAGGCCACGCCCACCATTTCAGTGCCACCTGTTTAGCTCTGCCTTTGGCATAATACTTCAGTTTTAAACTGGTGCTTTTATAGTAAGTGGATATGTCAAAAAAAAGTTTTTTAAAAAAGATCCAAAGAGAGAAGTTCAAACACTGCGTGCATTGTCAACAATATTTATTCCTTTTGAGGAAACTTAGAAAAAGTTCAAAAAAACATCATAACTTTAAAACTAAATTTACAAGTTTAAGCTAACGTTTAATAAGAACTTAATTTTCTAAAAGTACTTTGTCCTACAACTATTTACTGTAAAATACGTATTATTTTAAATTGAATGTGTATTTATTTAGAGTTTCTTCTGGTGAGTAGCCCTCTGACGTGTCTTTTGCCCCCCTCAGGTACCCGTCCTCTCAGTTCGGCAGCTTGACAGGCATGCAGTCTCTGATCAGCGCCCTGTTTGCCCTTCTCCAGCAGCCCCTCTTCATGGCCATGGTGGGGCCTTTGGATGGAGATCCTCTATGGGTAAGAGGACAAAAACACCACCACCCCAGTGAAAATTAGACTTCATCATTAACATGTCATCTAATCTCCCGTAGGTGAATGTTGGGCTGTTGGTCCTGAGCATGCTGGGATTCTGCCTACCCTTCTACCTGCTGCTCCACAGTCGCCGCCTTCAGCGTCTCAGAGACGAGCAAGACGAAGACCCCAAGATATATGTTAAGATGAACAACGGCGGCGCTCCTGAGGACAGCGTGTAGACAGAGGCTCAGACGCTGGAGGAGGGAGAACACACGTGTGAGGAGCTGCACAGCGTCAGCATCTCAGACTGACAAACCTCATGTTTACCACATACAATAAATACAAGCACACCACTGCTTATCTACATGAGCGAACACTCACATGGTGTGTCCGTCCCTGAAGAACCCCCAGACAGTCTACGGGGGAGAAGCACAGAGACACCTCCTCAAAAGTCTCCTCCTTTTACTCCTGCCGTTTTGATCCTCCGTCACTCGTGTGGTCTGCTGGTTCAGCTACACCTGTCACACTTCAGCACGGCAGGGGGGGCGACAAACACCCCCTTCACTGACAATGAAGACAATCTGGAAACAGAAAGCTCTCATCTGTTCAGAGCTGGTTTGGTGTCAACATTTTGGACTCTAGGAGCCACGCTAAGTATTGTTGTCCGTCTTTGTTTGAGGTGCCACTCCACCGCTGACCCGTCAGCTCTTCGTTACCTTATGGACTTTCCCTGTGAGGAAAACGCGCATGCACACTCTGAAGCAGCACTCTCCACCTCTCTAGTGCTCATGGACATGTGATCCTCACAGACAGAAACTTGCAGCCTCAACCACGGATCAACATGTTGGTATATCCGTCCACATCTCCTCCGCTTTCAGTTTGTTTCTTCATTTCAATGGTTTGACCGTTTCTTCTGCATCATTTTTAGCAATAAACGCACACACATACATCTAAAACAAAACAAGCACATTTTGATGACTTTTCCTGAATTTTGTAAGGTGCTAATTGCATTTAGAAACGTGTGGTTTCTTCTTTGAGCGGTGGTTGAGGCTGTACAAACCAGCAAATTTCCATAAATTACGGAGGTGGATTCCAAAGAACTGCTCAGTTTAGGTTTTGTGTTACTTTTTTTGTATGTTTTTAAAAATCATTTTGTGTTGATTGTGTACAGTATCTAGAATGCAGCCACAACAGAGCCACTCTGGGAAACGTGAATACACTTCTTAAAGACACAAAAGATGAAGATGTACTCATACAAAGCTAAGCATGAGAGGACTACTATATAGTTGCATTTACAGAAGCCTGGAATCTGTTCACACAAAGAGATGATTTTCAACCTGTTGCCTTTGAATGCTCACATAGAAGCACATTAGATATTGTCTTGCTTGACCAGCACTCTAAAGATGGTCACCTGGTGTGGAGTATGTCTCCACATGAGAGGAAAAGTGAATCTTCTCATCCAGCTTCATGTTTCATCGTTTTCCCCAAACTTCCCTTAAAATGATCAGAGGTGACAAGCTTATCGGCAAGCCTCTGCTGCCCCGTCGTGATCCCAGTAAAGGCCTTCAGAGAGAATGGCACACGATGCACTTTAGAAACGGACCTCAGTCATGTAGTCAGCAGGCCCCCGCACCAGCAAATTGCTTTGTCGTCTTTAGTTTGAGATTCAGAATGTAGGAACAGAAAGGTATAGATTTTAAATACTTGGGAAAATGTTATTTTGTGCATTTTTAGATGGCCTTTATGTGCATGAAAAACTAGTCTTTTCTCTTGAGTTTGAAACCTTTTAGGTTGACTGGCCGCCTATGATTCCAACAGTTACTTCCTTTCTTTTTATTGATTGATGTTAATAGACAAATTAATAATTAATGACAAATGGGAAGAGGGAAAAGAAAACAATATTTTAAATGAATTGTATGTTATTATCTGGGAAAGTTGAACCCTGATGACTCAAAACTGCAACTTTGCACCTTTTTCAAAAGCCCAGTAAGACATCCTTCCTGTCAGGAGTGTTACAGGAATAATAGTCCTTAAATCTTGCATCGTTTCATGTAATATGAGACAGAAGGCTGGTTGCAATGAATGAGGAGTCCTGGAAAACAGGAAATCTCCTGCCATAAGAATGGACAGTAAAGCTCTCTGATTATCAATTCTTCTGAGGTTCAGTGACAGTAAAAAGCAGATTTTACCTAAAAGATCTGTTATTTGCTTGCCAAGTTGGTTATTTTCCATTTAGTGCATTGATATGGTTTTTATTGTCTTTTAGTTGATCATTATTCTTCTCTATTATTTTTTATAAGAACGTGTGTTTCTGTCATTTCATGTCTGATAAATCTGTGGGTTTTTGACTGTACTGTAGTATATTCAGGATGTTTTCAACACATGCTGTTACGGAAAAAAAGGCTGAATCCAATAAAAAAAACTAAATCAACAGACATGACACCTGTTGTTTGAAAAGTAAGAGATACTTTTGAATGTGTCAAATCTCTAAGAACTACCGAAATGTCACACTTTCACGTTTTCTTCACGAAAACGATTAGTTTTAAACTTGTATCGGGACAGAACCGACGTAGTTCGCTTTCCCGCCTTCTGATTGGGTGTCAGGCATACTCTTCTCTGATTGGTCAAGGCTAAATCATGTGATTTTTGACAGATGACGCACTTCCGCCAAACTCCAGCCACAACTTTTTGGCTTTTTTCTTTTAAAAATGTAAAAGGACATTTTGTTTTTATTGATTTAAAAGAAACACAGCAAACGTATGTTTTTTTTATTATCATTTTTAAGCACAAAAACGTACTGATTTTCTAATTTAAACATGTGAGGACAGTTGAAGTTCCAAGTTCCTCCTTTACAGAGCTTCAGACCAAAGTGTTTTCTTTTTAATAATAATACAAATAAAAAAACTATACAGTCAGTACCCAACGATGAACAATAAACATATAGGAACAGAGCCAAATCATAACTTTTACATTTTTTTTTTATTTTCATAGAAATATAGAAAACAATATCATAAGAGCACAAAAGCAGGTCTCTGGTTACTACTGTATATTTATATTGTAATATTGTGCTTTTATGAGAGACTTCTTAGAGTTGCTTAATCTTCAGGCTGTAGTTTCCTCCTTCCTTCACGTTTCCCTTCCCGCTGCCAAGATGAAAATGGTTTTATTTTGAAATATAAATAGAAAAATACCAGAAGTTCACAGGAAGTCTTTCGGTTGTTAAAATGATCACAGTAGTTTGTTGAGTTGAGCTGCAGCTAAAACAAAAAACAAAAACGGTTTTCATGAAAATGATTGTTAAAATAAACACGTTAAACCGGAGCTGACGGTTCCTCCCTGTACCTGTCTGACCACCTGTCCACGTTCGAATCCCGCACGAGATCCCGGACTTCCTACACACACAAACAAGACACAGACAAAGTCCATTAATAACCATATCTCGACGTTTTAATAGTTATTAATGCCATTTAAAGGGCGTTCTCCAGGAATGGGTCCAAGCAGGTGGAACTGGTTGATAAAGTTCCGAGGGTGCGTAAAAGGGACTCAGCCTTACCTGAAGATAAGTGGGTGTGTCCTCGTGCGTAGGCCGCGCCCCCTCGACACTCTCGGCATCTCCCAGGAAGAGAGGCCGGAGTGAAAAGCGGCCTGTCAGCCGGGAAGGAGAGTCTATCCGCCGGTCCAGCCCTCTCTACGCGCCTCTGAAGCCCGGACACCATGCTCATCAAGGAGTTGTGAGTTCCTCCAGAACTTTTTCTCTTCCTGCTGACCAGCAGCGAGCGTCTGCTTCCTACTGGAGGTTCTGAATGTTTGAGCTCCTCGAGAGTTTCTGTCGGGCGTTGACCGGGTTGGGACTGGTTCTAACTATAAAGCTCCACCTGTTCAGGTGTTTTCACAAAGAACCGAACACCTGGCTTTGACTTAACTTTAGGTTTCTCGCCTAAATGTAGTGTTTTAAAACGAAATCCCGCGGGAAATCCTCGAACTCTTTTACGTGCACGCGTCTCCGCTCCAGGAGTGGGCAGGTCAGGTGTTCCCCGCGCGCGCGGCTCCATTCGGTGCTCTGTTGACCGGGGTTCAAAGTGCACACAGCCTCAGCAGTGTCACAAAGTTCTCCCTGGAGAACATCCCACAGAAATGGATTGTTTTAATATTTGGATCCCATCAACCACCGGGTTCCTCCTCTCATGAAACATTCAGATCCTGTTCCACAGGTAACAGTTGATGATTAACGGTCTTTTGTGCAGCAGACAAAGGCCTGCCTTCAGCTGATGCGTTCAAGGTTTCCACAGAAATGTGCAGCTTTATTTGCCCCAACAGGCGGGTTTCCCGTGCTGGCAGAAGGTAGTCAGCACTGTGAGCATGTGCGGTGCTGACATGACTCCTCGTCACCTCTTTCTCTGTTGCATCTGCGCCGCTTTCATAACCGTTTCCAGGTGCTGACGCAGCGCTTTCACTCCTGGATCCACAGCTTTTCCATTTAACAAGCGCGAATGAGAATTTGTTAACTATATAAGGAATCTTATAGAAAATGTTTTTTTTTCCTTCAATGAAACCATCTAGAAGAGTTGTTAAATTTTCCTCACACTATAACAAAGAAAATTCAGCTCAAATTTGTATTTCTTTATTCAAATTGTTGTAAACCAGGAACACACAAAAACACATTTTTGAAAAATATAATATTATGTCAAGGGAAGGGGAAGAGGGACGGTGTTGCTCCACGACAACAATTCTGCCCAGAAGCTAATTTCTTATGCACTCCTGCCACTCTGCAGAAACTATGTCCTAGAAAACTGAACGCTTTTACAATAGCTCAAAAGATGATCAGAGTGGGCCTTTAAACTCTTTTGTTGTCTCTGTTTGGCTTGCACAATAAATCATAGATTTATCGTCACCACAATAGAAGCATGTGATCTGAAAAAGACTGCAACACACGTTACTTTAAATGCTAAACCTTAAGACAGCTTAAAGCATTTAGCAAATCAAATAGAACTTTTTACGCATTTGACCAATAGAATGGAGCCTTTCCCGTTGCTGACATTGCTCATATGTAGATGGTCATTTGGAGTACAACTTAAGCTATGTTGCATGTATTTGTACTAAATTATGTATCTGTTCATGTACCGTTATTCATATCGTCATCACCATATTGATCACTTATATAGTAAATTCAGCCTTCATTATTGTAAGAGCAGTCATAATAGGACACAACACACCCTGAAGGATTTGTATCTAAATACCTTCAACACCCAATGATGACATATTGTGTCTCTGATTGGATGTTTAAGATTGAGGAGTAACTATTGGGACATCACACCACCTCAGGGCAGTTTTTCCCTTTAATTAAATGTAGGAGTTTCCTTTATAGTTTTGTGAAATTACCTAATTCTTACAAAATAAAGTCTTTAAAACTTGACGGTAAGTCTTTGTGTGGAACTGGAGGTTTGAAAAGGGGATGTGCTGTTGAAGGCTTCCTCACGGAATGGATCCAGCTTGGAGAAGTTTCCCCATCTGAAGCTCACGCCCCATTGGTTGCACCTTAAACGTGACCAATCGTCGCTGGTTTGACGAGGCACACCCACTGGAGTAACTACCATTGTCAACACAGGCTGAATGGAGGAACATTTCGGCTCTTTTTGTTTGGTCTGCATGCATTCCTTAGTAAAGTACTGGTTGAGTGGCGGTAAAGTAACCCTTTGACACCAAATATAAATAAAATATCTTGAATGTGTTGTGTTGAAGTCTGCAATGTGGCGTTTAGTGTCTGGCTTGGCGATATCAGGGATGATAAGGTGGGATGTAAACGTGGCAAAAGACCCCTCAAAAGACACGCCCCCTCAGAGGATGTTTTGGACACGGAGGCTTCAGATCAGCATGAAAAATGGCTTTTTAAGACACTTAGTTTGTGGGATTTTGGTTAAAAAGTTCATAATTAAAACACTATTGGGAATGTTTTTTTTTTTCTTAATTAAAAAAATTTACAGGGGGGACTTAAAAAATGAGCCTCGTAGCAGCTCAGATAAAAATGAGTGAAGCAATCCAGCTGTGCAGCGGGTCATGGACAGAGATTCAGCTTCACAAAATTGTGAAAAATGGTTCTGATAAAGTCTTGTGATATATTGTGACACCTATTGTATCGTGAGGCGTGAATCGTGGTATGTAATGTATTGCTAGACTCCTGTCAATACACAGCCCTGGTTCTGGAACGGGACATTCTTGAACATGTCGTTCAGTCACTTTAGTTACTAACTTTTTTTTTTTTTTGTGACTCATGTCTGATTATTAACTCTTGTACCTCATTGATTTTATGGTTCATTTGTGTTTCTGTGGCTTTTGATGTTTTCCTGCTTTTGTTAATCTGTTCTTATGTTTTTGTTCTCTTACAGCCGGATCGTTCTGCCCGTCTCAGTGGAAGAGGTACAGAACTTTTTATCTCCTTTTATCATGGATGGTGCATTGTCATTAAAGTGGCTCTAGACTTGGATAAAGAGCTGATATCTGTGAAGTGCGTCTGTAGGGTTTTTCTATTGTGATGAAATGCATGAATCATAACTTGTAGTCCCTTACTGTTTTTAGAATCTCTGTTGCGTCACATGTAGGTCAACCAAACATCAGACAGAACGTTGTCTTTGGAATCGCAAACATTTTTGCCGTTCTTCTTGCATTGTAATCACCTATTAGTTCTCCTGTCTGTGCAGAAAGAACTTTGTGTTTTTTGTTTGTGTCCACCTTCAGCTGAATGTGTCTTTGTTTGTTCTGCTTTGTAACCAGAAGCTCCAGACAGGAGCTGACGTCCAGGAACCCTGATTATCAACTTGATGCTGTTAAAGCTTTTCATGATTTGTTTTTTCCAGACTCTGTTGGCAGATCTAATGATTTCTAGGAGAGCTTGTCACTGTGTCATCTCTTTTCTGTTCAGAATGTATAACTGTTGCTGAAACATTGACATTTTTGGTTTGTAATTATTCAAAAACTAAACGGAATGCTTTAATTTTTTATAAACACTCAATTCCAGTTTTCCTTCTGTGGTGAAGGTTTGAACATGTAAAGGTTGATGCATGTGAAGCAACAGCAGGACATCTGCAGGTTTAGCGCTTGAAGTGGTTTCACCTGAGTGGGACTCCTTGTATGGCTCCTAAAGCTGCATTTGGTGGAGTTTTGGAACTTTAAATGGTGGTTTTGCTGTTTGCTATGAAATTGGAGGTAATTTCCAGAAATTAATGAACCATTTGAGAATGGAGTCATAACAGGCAGAGACCTGATAAGAAACTAAAATCACCACATTTCGTTTTTTATCTTTGAATCAGACTTTTGCTCAGCTATTAAATGTTTTATTCTTCTTTAATTTCAGTCTTCATTAACTCCTTTTGTGTGTTCTGAAGGCCACAGGAAGGTGGGTGTAGTTAGAAACCACTAAAGTCTATGTGTCACTTATATAAGTGGCTGCAGGTAAAAGCAGAACAAGTCTGAGATCCAGTGATTCTAGTTCTCACACAACAGAGTAACGTTCATCCTGTGTCACCATCCTGTCTCAACATGTCGTTGTTGACCCAAACTGTTTGTGCCTCACAGCTGAACATTGTGTGTCTGGCTTTATACCCTCCTAATGATGTTGAGACTCCGGTTAAACACGGCGTGCTGCATTCCTGACTGGTTTCACCCAGAGGCGGAGCATCCAGCTGCCACTGAACTGGGTCACCAACAGCTGAAGTTTGCCGTCTTCAACAGCATGTTCTGAATCACAGGATTACAGATGTGTTTGTCCGGGTCAGAACACAATATGCCAAACGTGCCATGATAACCTATAATCTGAGCAAAACAAACGTAATCCCCGACTCAGGACGACTTCGAACGTGAAAAGAAAATTCTTAAATCTGTGGAAACTTTTCTGTGAAAAGTCTAAAAATGCAAAACAATAAAAATAAAATGTTAATGATTATAGACATTTACATAAAAAGTTGACATTGGACTTAACAGGATTTCTACAATAGAGTAGGGTCACCATAATAGCAGAAAAATAGA
>NC_050524.1:20648056-20656980 GCF_002922805.2 Oryzias melastigma | reverse complement strand
TCTAAAAATGCAAAACAATACAAATAAATTGTGAATGATTAGACATTTACATAAAAAGTTGACATTGGACTTAACAGGAGTTCTACAATAGAGTAGGGTCACCATAATAGCAGAAAAATAGAAAATATTGGAGAGTAAACACATACAATTCTTTAAAAAAAATATGAGAATATAGTTATAAAATTAAGAGTTGTATAGTTATGACAAAATAGACAATTTACAATAATAAAATTAATGTATTTAAGTATATAAAGTTTTTTTTTTTTTTTTACAAAATAAAATTTTACAATTATGAAAACAGAGAATTCAACAAAGTCATATATTTATGCTATTTATTTTTTCCTCACAATAAATTACTAAATTTAGATTATAAATGTTCATCAAAGACAATTGTTACAGACAGAGATACAGGATAGAAATTTCACTCTTCAAGAATTCGCAGAATCTGCTTTAGTTTAATTTTTACATTTGTTTTTTTCATGTAAATGTGCAACTTTATTTACATGAAATTACAAATTTATTTTGAAAAAAAACAAAAGATTTTCCTTGGAATTGTGACTTTAAAAAATTTTCAATTTAATTCTAGCAAATTTTTACTTCTTTCTTCTAATTTTATGACTTGATTCTTAAATATTATAATTTTTTATGGTTTCCGTAATACTTCATTGTTGGAACAGTCTACTGCAGCTGTCTAAATGATTCCTCATCAAAAGATTTGCTTCCTGTTCTGCTGTTTTCTTTAAGCAGCTTGATTTAAACCCTGTGTTGAGATGGTTTCTGAGAACGGGGAACTACGGTCAGATTATTCTCTGATCCAAATGGAGCAGAAGGATTTTCCTGGAAAAGCGTTCACATTGATATCTCTTTTGTCCTCAGTACCAAGTGGGGCAGCTGTACGCCGTAGCAGAAGCCAGTAAGAATGAGACAGGTGGAGGAGAAGGTGTGGAGGTGCTGGTCAACGAGCCGTATGAGGAGAGTGGCGAGAAGGGACAGTACACCCACAAGGTCTACCATCTGCAGAGGTATGGACCTCCACCCAAAACACAGGGTGAAAGGCTGACTGTAAGAAACAAAGAGCTTCATAAAACTGATGCTAGATATCCTCACATATTACTGGACGGAGCCTTTCATCTACAGCAAGCTCTCCTGCAGGAGCTGCTCTGAGAAGCATCTGGACACAAATGTGTTCTCTTATCTGCATTGATGTCTTTGCAGCAAAGTGCCACCTCTTATCCGGGCTCTGGCTCCAAAAGGCTCACTGGAGATTCACGAGAAGGCCTGGAACGCTTACCCTTACTGTCGAACGAGTGAGTCCGGCCTTTTATATTGTTGGTGCTTTTTCATTAATCATACGTTTAAAATGTATTGTCATATTTACTTTAAGGTTTTTTTTTTGTTTGTCTGTGCTTCAAAATGTTTTTTTTTCTTTCTCTTCCTGATTGGTTCCTTTCCTGCCGTGGTGCTTCTGATGCAGTCCTTACAGTAAGTGACCTTCTCCATCTCTACTGTCATGTACAATTATCCATTTTAAATCAGCTTTATTTGAAGACACCCTCAGGGAGGGTATTGACTTAATTCTGCTACATTATCTCCAAAGATTCTGTAATTACTGCAAATCTCACATACATTTTGTGTTTATCCACATAGAGCATCCCTGTAGAGCAGGCATGTCCAAAGTCTGGCCCGTGAGCCAAATGCGGCTCGCATTAGCAAATGTTATCGGCTCATGTCATGTAATCAATAATATGCAACTTCCAGCATTTTTTCCACAGACGATGTGTACGATTTCTTGAATGTGGTTAGCTAAATTTCATTTTCATATTTACCATGAAGAAGCTCTACCAGACATGCTATCCACAACAAGCTAACTGGGAATCAACGGTTGACAAGTTTATAGTGTTTTTTGGTATAAAATGTATTTAGATGAGTTCTATGAAAGAAATGAACATTATGCAATAGCAATACAATGTTCATTAAATATTTTATTTGACTTGATCGTTATTAAAATAGCTCAAAGAATGTCAAGATGAATGGTTGGCCCTCATTCATTTTCACTTCACAAACTCTCACTGTCTTTGCAAAAAGCTGAGAAATTCCTGGTGTAGAGCTTATAAGTAGAGCAGGAGTCACCAGCCCTGTTCCTCGAGGGCTACCGCTCTGCTTGTTTTGCAGCTAACCCTGCTTCAGGTGTGTTCAGTTGATCAGAAACTGGGCTGATTCAATCCAGATAATCTGCATCTACAGAAGCAGGGGTAGCTGAAGAACAAGCTGGGCGGTAGCCCTTGAGGAACAGGGTTGGTGACCCCTGATGTAGAGCAGGGGTGTCTGAATCCAGGCCTCGAGGGCCGGTGCCCCACATGATTTCCAACCTGCCTGCTACTGTAGCTTATTGGCAAAACACACCTGATCCAAGTAATCTACTGCAGATAAGGCAGGGTTTCTAAAAAAGACCCAGAAGGTCAATCATCGAGGTCTGGAGTCTAACACTCTTAGTGTGCACATCCACGTTATAGAGCATCCATGTAGAGCAGGGGTGTCAAAATCAAGGACCCCTGCTGTTTTCTTTAGAAACCATGTCTTATCTGCTGCTGATTACCTGGATCAGGTGTCTTTGGCCAATAAGGAGCTTCAACAACAGGTTGATTGGAAAACATGTTGGACACCGACCCTTGAGGCCTGGGGTTTGATACCCCTGATGTAGAGCATTAAACTAATTAATGGTACTTTTTTTCCCTCTTATTCTATTTAGAAAAGGACTCAGGTGTGACCTTAGTGTTCATGTGTTGCTTTGCTGGTGGAGTGCCAATGAAAGATGCTAAATTAAAGTAGAGGTGGGGATTTGGTTCCAAATAAATGTCCTTCAGTGACTTAAACTCATTCCAGCCTCTTGGATTAAACAAGCTTTTAAAAGCAGGAAGTCTACAGTTTACGTACATGGAAGAAAGAGAAAATGATAGTTTTCATTGTCTAATGTGTTAAACGCTACAAAAAAGGACTAATTCAAATCCACACAAAGGCAAAAATATATTTTTTAACTATTTAAATGTATTAACTCCCAAAGGAATGCTTTTGTGTTGTAGAAGGGGAAATGATGAGATTATAAATGATGAATTTAAGATAAAAGTGTGTTTGTGCAATAATCTTTGAGGTATTAAAGCTCAATATATTGTCACAATTATTTTAATGCACCATGGGCAATTTGTAATATTTAAGAGAAAGGTCAAAGGTGAGAAATCTTGATAAATAAATGCAAATCAGTCCTAAAAACTCCACTGTTTGACTTTTGCTGCACTTTAATGACAGAAAACGGGAATGAATCACTAAAATATTGTTCTAAACGTATGACAACTTCTGTAATCATTTGTGTTTGAGGTCTTTTTAAAGTGTTGACCGAGCCGTCGTCATGTCTCCATACAGAACACCTACATGAAGGAGAAGTTCATGATTAAGATCGAGACGTGGCACAAGCCTGACATGGGGAACCAGGAGAACGTGAGTGTTTTAACCGAGAAAAACTGTTGCTTTGTTTGCAGAAATTCATATATGAGAGCTTTAGAACACAGTTTAAAACACAACAAATTTAAAACTACAAAACATCAAATGTTTTTTTCATGAAGGCTGAAATTAACATGTGAGAATGTCGAATTTTAAGTTTTTTCTTATTAAGTGCATGCTTGGATTTTCTAATCTCACATAAAGGTTCATTTTTAGTTGATTTTTGTAAAGAATCTCAGGGTTCAGTGCTCCCTGAATGTGGCACAAACTCAACGGGAAGCTGCTTTGTTTCAGCAGATGCTCAACACTGTTTTTATCATACGTAATTTTAAACTATACGAGAGAATAGAATTGTCCTAAATGTTTCTATTTGCAGGTACACGGCCTGGACGACAAGACATGGGGCAACGTTGAGGTCGTTAACATTGACATCGCTGACAAAGACTCCATCAGTCCAAAGGTGACAGAGAGCCTTCAGAGCTATAAAGACGAAGTCCTGTGCACCGTCAGCTCCTTTGACCTGCTTTAACACTCACTTTTTTGGAGCGGCGCATTTATTTGAAGAGCTTCCTGCTGTTTCAAACAGAGATTATGCACAGATGTGGATTTGGGAGCTTCTGTGAAATGCTCATTGGACAGTTTTTACATTTTTTTTTCCTACCTAGGAAGGTCTTGTTGCTTTCCATCATTCAATACTTGTATTATTTATACTCGAAATCAAATAATCACTAAAGGTTCTTCTCAGATTAACATGAGTAAGGGTGTTTGCTGGTCCCAGTCGGCGTCTCAAGCAAATGTAAACAAAGAAATACTGGTGGGAGGAGCTTACAGATTAATGTTCTTTGACAGATGAAAATGTGTATAAAATACTGAATTTGAAGAGGAAAATTGATTATTTTTTTAAAAACGGAGTAAAAATATTTCCAGTTTAAGTACAAACTGCATGGAAGGTTCTGAATAAGGATGTTTCTGCACTCACTATGTCCAAAAGCTGACATTTCTAAACCATTTTCTAATTAAAAAAAAAAGATAATTCGAGAATCTTAGAAATGGATGGTGAGAAACAGAGCACCTCTTTGGTCCCCAAAAGTAAAGGCACCCTTACTATTTTTTGTTTTATTACAATTAAGACGCTAATGCATGCATTCTACCTTCAAAAAATAGTTTTTACATGTATAACTACATTAATTTTTCAGGACTACAAGGCAGATCAGGATCCATCCATCTTTAAGTCAGAGAAAACAGGCAGAGGGCCTCTGGGTCCTGACTGGAAGGTATTGTCTGCCTTATTTACTTTCTCAGAATTTAGAACCTGGAGATTCTGAATTCTTACCTGTAAAACTTTTGATTTTTTTTTTTTTTCCAGAATGAACTTGCGAACAACCCCCACTGTCCACACATGTGTGCCTACAAGCTGGTCACTGTGGAGTTCAAGTGGCTGGGACTTCAAAGTAAAATAGAATCGTACATCCAAAAGGTGGGAAATGATTTGATTCTTGTTTTAGCATTTGTTTTTGTCGCCCTCTAGTGGCCACTTCCTCTACAAAGCAGCAAACACTTCAGTGCTGTGTTCTCACGCCGACTCTCATCCACCCGCTATGTACAGGTGGAGAAGCGGCTGTTCACCCACTTCCACAGACAGTTGTTCTGCAGCATCGACAAGTGGATTGAGCTGACCATGGATGACATCCGTAGAATGGAGGAGGAGACCAAGAAGGAGCTGGATGAGGTAACGGGACTGCATTTGTTTTAGTGCTCCATCTGCAAACGCATGTCAGTGAATGGTAAAATCTGGGCACACTGGCTGTGTGGACATAGAGAAAACACTTGCGTGAGGTGGATTTGATTATAATTAAATAATATTGACTTTAAAAGATGAAGAAAAACCATTCAAGGCTCATAAATATGGAGTTTTATTTATTTATTTTGTTGCTTGAAGATGGGGCTAGGTGATAAATCAGTTTTATAGATGATTTGAATTTGGCGAGCAATACTGGACCTATCCAGCCATACAGTTGTGTTCCAGATGCCATTTGATAAAAAAATGCAGATTGTAGTTTGAACATTTTTTTTCATCTGCCCTTCATTCACAACAATTTGAATAAAGAAATTCTCTTACATTTAATTTTAATCTTAAATTTTCTTTATCATCATCAGGAAAATGCCTCAAGAAAAAACAAAAACACAGTTTTCATTTTCATCTTTAAAGAAAAAATAGATGAATACAAAATTTGGTGTGAAAAACTCTGAGATTTTATATTTTCACCATGTGAGGACACTAAATGCTTTGTATTTTATTTTGTTTCCTGTTTTGGTTTCAGTATTCAAACTTTTTTCTTCACATCTTTGTTTTTTTCTGTCTTGCTCCAGAGGATCTGACTTCTTATCATTTGCAGGTGCTCTATTTCCAAATGTTCTGCTCTGATTGGCGACAGGACATTTTTTAAAAAGTGTTTTTGTCTATTTAAGCTATTTTTGAAGCTTCAGGAGCCCTTCCCTTGTTCTTAAGTGACCAAATAAAGGAATTTGGTCTTGGAAGTTGACTTTTTTTTTCTTTGGTTTGCCTATTGCCCAACCCTTATTGGAGTCGGTTTTTGAAGCCACACAAACAGTTGTAGAGCCGTCACTTATTTATAAAGAGAGTTCAGATCTGGAAGCTCTATAAGTTAATGTTTAGCTAAGCAGCAGCTGATCACATGCTATAAAGTTGACAAAGCACAGCTTTTATTTTCTTTTTCCACCTTTTATAAACGGTTATACAAACATGGATCTAAATAACAACCAACCTGATAGATTAGCACAGCATGCTGTCACATATTGAGTTGTTTTAAAAATTTTTGTGGTGAATTTTTTTCCATCTTGTCTCAGATGAGGAAAAATGATGAAGTTAAAGGGATGGCAGCAGATGATTGACAGGAAGTCACACGGTGAGCATCTTAAAAATTCCTCTAAATGTATTCTTTAGAAAAGAAAAAAAAAATCCCATTTGTACCATTTCTGTTTCTTCAGATCTTGCATATTGGAGGACTCGCCTTTATCTACTCAGCTCAGACTCCAGACGGACCTGACCGGAACGACAGCTGCTTCTTAACACCTTTACATCCTAATAAATGTTCTGCTCTTAATAAGAGCTCAGTCTTGTGAAGCAATCGTACATATTTATGTACAACTGTTGAATAGGTTTACAAACGGACACGTCTGCACTGGGGAGGGAATTCTCTAAAAGGTGGGGGTTGTTTCTTTATCACTGGTATCTTTTTTTTAATAACTTATTGGTTTACCTTTTACTGTGGTATTGGCTGTAATTGTGTTGGTGGATGGAAAGCAGAGGGTGTTACAACAGCCAGTCAGAATTTCTCACCTGTTTTTCTCCATAAAGAACAGAAACGATGTGTTTGGCAAAGTTGGACATTTCCATATTCAAAGTGCCTGTATTACTGTTTCCTTCCAGTATTTCTAAACTCCTGCAGCACTTAAGGTGTCATAAATTAAATTAATAGTAGATCATAGCCTGAAAATACATTATTTTGCTCTGCGTGTTCTGAAGTAAAAATCGACACCAACTGATATCTGATCATGATAATCCTCATCAGAGGAGTGCCTCTTGTCAAATACGTGATCATTTTTGTGTTCGCCATCATGTTTACCAAGAATCTGAACTAAGCTAATTTATAATTACCTGGGAAATTAAACAGTTCTGTCTTGTCGACTGTTTTTGTTCTGTAACTCTTAATGAACCTGAATGATTGTAGTTCTATGATGGTGTATTACATTAAAACAATTCTATTTTTCTTTGATGTTTTTTGTTTTTATGTGATGTTGGCGAAAAACGTTCCTTGGAAAATCTTACTGATGTAATAAACAAGGTGTTTGGTTTTCTTAATTGTGATTTTAATTAAGATGAGGTAATCAAACTTTAGTTTCTGGTAAACTTATTCATGCTGACCCCTCACCCATAATTTCTGAAGTCCAGTCGAGCATCCTGTCTGTTTCTTAGCATAAACACACCTGTCTGTGGAGCTCAATGAGGAGCAGAATCAGGTGAGTTTAAGGAGAATAACATGGGCGGTGACAATAATGACTGGAGTTCAGAAAAACCTCTCAACCTACACATTTTTATGTTTTCTTTTATCTTTCTTTATGGCTTAACATACTTTCAGAATAAAAGCAGACTGACCAACTTTAACCTGGTTCCACATACATGTGCATCTTTATGCTCACATATGTTGTATTATTAATTTTAAAATGTGTGATTTTATATACAACAAAACCTTTTATAGTTAAAGGATGCTGTCCAGCCAGCTTCACTGCAGTAATGGGTCCTCTTTCATATTTTACGTAGACGTTTGGTGATGTTCCTAAGTGTCTGACCAAAATCTGCTTTGTTGCAAACAAGGAGCCAACTCAACAGAAGGTCTCATCTACCCTCTTAATGCACCAAACCATCCGTCAGGGGGAGAATACGACTTTATCTAGTGTCAATTACATTGACTATGTGGTTTTATTTTATTTTTTTCAGTATTTTAATTTATTTTGAATAGATTTTGTCCAGTATTTTAAAACAGGGGTAGAACCATATTGACCCCACGTCTTGGCTTCAGGGTCTATCACTCAACATTGTCGTTAAAAAAGAAAAAAAAAACAGATTTGATTTAAGAACTAAATTCACCCCAAAGCCCCTAACAGCCTAACTCTGGATGACCCAAGAACAGTTTTCTTCAGGGCTTTTAAAGATAATTTGTTCTGTGTTTATTTATTTTGGGTAGCAGCAACCAAATTTGACCCTGTTTATTCTAAGGAACTTCATGATTCCCCAACACCTTTCACCTATTAATCGTATACTCCAACCTTACCCCAGCATATACATTTTTTCTTTTCTTAAATTTGAACTTCAGAATTATACATTTATATTGAAAAAGTCCTGAAGATCAAAATCAGAGAAAAAAAAAAAAAAATCAAACAAATTTTGGGTTCTCATATAACCTATTGTAAAATAAAAATAAATTATGAGCAGATATAATTATGAAATATAATAAAAGGTGAGAAGATCTATTTTTAGAATCTATTTTTATAAATAAGAAAGCCAATAAGCAAGATCATGAAAAAAAAAAAAAAAACATTTTATCTTCCAAAATTACCAAAAACAGAATTGTGTTTGACTGTCAATTGGAAATTCTATGTAACATCAAGTTAATAATAATAAAAAATCTTTCTAAAACAGATTTCATCCTCCCCTCAAAAGCACAACGGAAACGTAACAGCTCTTGTCATGGGTAAACATCATTATTAATTTTGAAACAAGTTTATTTGCATTTCGATGCAAACAAAAATGCCCACTTTCTCTTTTAAGCAATTTTGAACTAAAAACGCATCTATGGGTGGTTGGAGCTGCCGTAGAGATAATAAAAATATTTTATTATTATTATTGA
>NC_050524.1:20639342-20647642 GCF_002922805.2 Oryzias melastigma | reverse complement strand
ACATACCAGGTAACGTATGTTTTATACTTCCATCTTAAAATATCCACTTTGAAAATAAAATTTATTTTTTGTTTAGCATCGTACTGTAGCTAGCGGCATTTACCACATTATTAACTTCAGGAACTGTTAAGGAAAGTATTTTTCATCTCCATGAATCTGCCGTCAGTAAACACCTCCAGATAACGCTAACACAGTTGTAGAAGTCCGCTGCAGTAAAGCTACCTGTCAGGCTGAGGTGAGCGTGTGCTAGCATGAGTGTGCTCCTGTCAGGTGCAGGGATGACGGCGGAGAGAGAGGATCAAGAGGACGCTGGAGGCCATCGGCTCGAGAGTTTCAGGTGAGAACTACGTTCTTCTGGAGCAGGCATCTGCAGCCTGTTGCTCCTGAGCTTCAAGTGGCTCGTTGTCCTTCCACTGTGGCTTTTTGGCTTTAATTTTAATACACATTACATTTGTATTTATTCTAGTTAATTAATCTGTCACATCAAGCAACATTATGTTAAAAGGATTAATCTACTGTCACAGTGCATAAGATTTTAGATTTTATTTTGAAAATTGGATTCTACACCAATGTTGTTTTATACTTTGTTCATAAATAGGATAAAGGAGCACCAAAGCCATAAAAATAGGACATTTCAGGTTTGCCTTTTTTAAGTGAAGTGAATCTGCTGTAGCTGTAGGATCTTATTTGACACTGTATGTACTTTATTTTGAAAGAAACTTGTATTTGCTACACTGTTACAATTCAATTAAATATTTAAAAGCTATATTAAAAAAAAAAAATGGCCACAAAAACATGAATATAATCGATATAATAGTTTTTTTTTTTATTTTTTCGAAATGGTGAACTTCGCAGCTCTTGCTGGGTTCTGGTCCTTGTCTGTTTATGAGAACTGGACTGAGTGAGTGTGATGTCATCCATGAAAAATGTTTACTTTCGGCTCCAACCAAATGAAGTCAATTCAGTTGCCATTTTGCCACGATACCAACACTGCCGTGTTGGAGCCAGATGACATCAGTAAGCAGTGAGTGGTCGGGGTAGGCTGTTATCATTTCTATGGCAACCATTCTCACCAATCAGGAGTGAGCTTTTTGGCAGGCCACACCCCCACCACTTGAAGCGGGCCTTGTTGGATGTGGGGGCTAGCAGGCTCACCCTTTTTATATCTACCCATTTGATTTGTCAATTTATACCTTGAACTTTAAAACAATATAATGAAAAAAAAGGTACAAAAAAAGACACATTTAAAAAAAAAGTTGCAGTAGAAGAATGGTTATTCTAAAAAATGAAATGACTGAGTAATAGCTGCTTATTTCCCCATAGAAGTCTATGGAGTCATTGGGTACTTCCTGTTTGGAATGTCAGGGGAGGAGAGGGTCACTCAGTTCAGTTCTCATATACAGTCGATGGTTCTGGTCTGTAAGAAACTAAACGAAATTGATCTTTTAGCATTAAAGGTTGGAGGTTCGTGTTCTAGGGAAAACATAATTAACCATTTATGTCACTTCTTATTAAATATACAGCAAACCATGGTTTTTGTTCTCTTGTGTAACAGAACTGGACTTTTTTAGTCCCACTTATTTCTCAAGGAAGGCTATTTTTACTGGAAGAGCTTATGAAACTCTTTTTCCACCTACATACTTGTTCTTTTCTTAATAGTTCATCTCATTCCTGTTGTCTGTGAGTCACAGGAACGCTCGGATGTTTATGTGTGTGTGTTTATATTAAGCTGAAGTGTGTTTTGTCCTTGGTTCTGTGTTTGTCTTGCTGAAGGCTTGTCGGCGTGGAGTGGTACGGTCCATTCTTTTGTTTAGAATCCTCACCTGAATTTGTTGGTTCCTTAGTGGTTCTGCTGAAAGGTTGCTGTTGTTCCTGCCTCCACACTGGAGGACTCATATCTGTAAAGATGAAGGCTTTCATTCAAGAGGATTACGTTGCTTAACTTTGCATACCTGCTGTGGATTTGGAGTTTAAAAATAAAAAAAATATTTCACGGCTTAATCCAAAGACGGAGCAGCTCAGTGCTTAGCTGCTTTCGGAGGGACGGACCGGAGTTTTTACATTTTTACATTACTACGATTTTAATGGGCATATTGTTGAGACATTTTGCAATAAGATTAGAGCTGGTATGAATGCACAAAGACCACCTGTGGACAAACCCGTTTCCTAATTGGTCCCAACAGTTGAGTCCTGAGCTTTTCTCCGTCTGCTCGGTGGTTTGATTCTGGAAAGACTCGCTGCTCTCCAGATTCACTTGAATTTTCTACTGGACCCATCCCACCTGGTTGCTCTGCGTATCTTGCGTCAGAATGGATGAAATTAGCCGCCTCCTTGGTTCTGTTGGGCGTTCTCGCAGTGACACCGTCTCCTCCGATGCCACGCAGTCGACCGGGACCAGACTGGCGCTGCGGCACCGGCTCAGCCAGCTGATGACCTGCATGGATGACCTGGAGCTCAAAAATGAGCTACACGAGAAAATGGTGGAGACTCTGGACGGCGCCTTTCTTGCTTGCTCCAAGATGGCCAATAAGGCCAAAAAGAGCATCTTCAGGTGGAGAGAAAATCAATCTTCTGAATCTTGGCATGAATTTTGGAGGCCTAATGTTTTATTCACCTGATTCTATGAGCTGAATGTCTGCTGATCTGTAAATGTCTTCTTGATTGGTAGTAACTGAGCGCTTCCTGGTTGTTTTTGCTGAGCTGCTTGTATGTTGTGGTGAAAGATTTCTGGTTAATCATCTGCTCGAACCATCTCCACCATAGAGCTTCTGTTGTTGCAGCTTTAATGCTGAATCATGAAGCATTTATCTTTGGTTAAAGCCCTTATTCCTGATCTATGAAGACAAAATCCCCTTTTAAAGAGTTTTTAAGTGAACGTTCTTAGTGCTCTTGATATAAAAAATGAGTTGTTTTGTTCATCGTTTGCTTTTTTGGGGGGTCATTATCAGGTCTCATCTAGTCCTCTCATTTCTTGATCTCCTTTGCTTTACTCCTTGAGCCATTTAAAGGTCACATTGCTAAGTAGCTGAACAATGAACCCTCAGAGCCTGAACTGATCAGCGTGAGGTCAGGCTGGAAATACTTTGAAAGATTTTCCTCCAAACCGCAAATGGCCCGCGGGCCGCGAGTTTGAGACCCCTGCCTTAAAGGTTTACATCAGATCTGCCACCCTACTTGTTTCTTTTTTTTTTCTTCCTTTCTTTTTAGTCCTGAAGGAAGGTTCTGATTGGCTGAAGATACCAGGTAGACAAAAGGTTGTAGTCTTGAGAAAACAAGTAGGGTAGTAGATCTTAAGGACCAGGGTGGGGCAGCTCTGTTTTACATGTTTCCCTGTTCCAACACATTTAAATGACTGAGTTGCTCTCAGGTGTGTTTCAGGGAAAGAGTGTTATGCTTCTGCAGTGACCACTGTTCCTGATCTTCTTTCCTCTCAGGCTTCACATGGTGACGTGGAATGTAGCTACAGCAGATCCTCCTCAAGATGTGACCTCGCTGCTCCACCTGAACTCTCCAAAACCTGCAGACCTCTATGTCATCGGGTATTGTGACCTCTGACCCCGCCGCTCTGTGTTTCACATCAGGCCAGGTTGACATAAACGTTTGTGTTTAGACTGCAGGAAGTGTACTCTGGACCGGTTCGGTTTTTGTCGGACATGATCTTCGATGACCCGTGGAGCCACATGTTCATGTCCACTTTGGCACCGCTTTCATATGTGAAGGTAGGGGTGGTGGAGAACGCGCGCTTCGTTCCAGGTGTGAGCGGGAACATATCCATCCAGGTTCTCTTTTGTTACAGGTGTCATCCATAAGAATGCAAGGTCTTCTGCTGCTCTTCTTCTCCAGAATGGAGCACGTCCCGTTCATCAGAGACATACAGGCCACGTACACGCGCACCGGCATCTTCGGTTACTGGGTGGGAACTCACTTTACACACAAGCACGTGTGTTTAAACCATGACATTTAAATCTTCACTTAACTATAAAAAGATCCTCTAATTTATTCTGTCGCCCAGCAATCTTGGACTGCAAGTACCAGATTGTTTCACCATTTTTGTTCTTTTTTTGCCTTCACTCCCACCAATAAAAAAACTCACAAAAATTTGCTCACACCCAATACCTGGTGAAAAGTAATTTTTTTCTTATTTAAATCTATTCATTTGAGCAGAAGTGAGGCTTGGATGACCAATTTTGTAGTAAATATTTTGATTTTATTCATTTTAAATTTTGCAAACTATTTGTTTTTTCCTCTTATGCCATGTTAGACCAATAAGTTACCAGGAAACCAGACACGTGATGTCTACTATTAGCGTCTTTGTTCTTTTTTTTTTACAATAATTTAAATTTCTAATTTTTGCTTTTGTAAAATTGTTCATCAATATTCTGCCAAACTGCTCCACGTCATTATTTCAAAGGAATGTATCAGAAAGTATAATGAGGCTTTAAGATCAGCAGGAAGTTCAGAGAAGATGCACACGTGTTAAACATGAGGACTGTACCCTCTGTTAGTGAATGTAATGAATTTTCACAGTAGGATGACTGTTAGTTTCTCCACACATGCTAAGAATTTTTTTAAGAATGAAAAACATCTGAAAAAAAAGTTTGAAGAAGTTTTTCTGTAGATATTTCTCTTCTGATGTGTTCAAAGAAACATGACGAGCTGATCAACAGGTTTACTCTGACTTCCTGTTTGATCCTCAGGGTAACAAAGGGGGCGTGTCCATTCGCTTCTCTTTCTACGGTCACACGCTCTGCTTCCTCAACTGCCATTTGACGCCTCACATCAAATACGCCACGCACAGAGTGGGCGAGTTCGAGAGCATCGTGGAGACTCAGATGTTTGATTGTAATAAGGCTTCAAAAATAGTTGACCACAGGTGAGGAAAACAATCAAAGATGCAGCAGATGTTAAAGGTTGGACCTTCACCAGATCCCTTGAAATGAGATGAACTGACGTTTTCCTCTTCTACCTTATCCAGACTGGTGTTCTGGTTTGGAGACCTCAACTTCCGAATCCAAGACCATGGCATGCACTTCATCCGCTCCTGTCTCACCAATAAGACCTACAATCTGCTATGGAGCAACGACCAGGTTTGACTTTTGACTCTCAAGGTTCTGCAGTACAAACCTGGAGAGCAGTTCATGCCTCGATAGGAAGCTAAAGTATGAAACTGCTGTTCCATGGTCTCTGCAGACCCATCTGGATCTGAGGGTCCTCTCCCTCTAACACAGATGTTGTCTTCTTCTGAGCTCTCCAAGTCCTGTGCTCTGAACCTCCACATGTTAGCAGAACCAAAAAAGGTTGAGGCTTTAATGTAAACACAGCTGGAGCATTTCGTTTTCCATCAGTAACTTTACTTTTGTTGACCTCTGCCCTCAACTTCCTGTTGGTGTCAACACCTTGATGTACAACAACTGAAACTGTCTATGCTGATCATCTGAGGAGAACTTTCTCCTGTTTGGGAGATGATTCGAATCACAAATCAAACCACGATTCTCACCATTTAAAATCTTTGAATGACTGCTATATTTATGAAAATTAAACTAATATTTATTTATTCACCATCATTTATATCTTTATTTAGAACAGGAGATCAGAGTCAACAAACAACTGATAAAAACACAAAGAATTAGAAAGAAATGATTAATATTTATCACTTTAAACAATGTCACACCATACAGTTTTCATGTCAACTTCCTGGTTAACCTCAGCAGTAAACATAGACATCTTTGTTGCTTTGCATCATTTTTAACAGCAAAACTATTAGATATTCTTCATTTTTTTCTCCATTCTCAAAGTTCAACCGACTACAGTTCCAGCAGAAAGATGACAAGAAGATAGAAAATGAAGCCACAGCAACACCTAAATAAATAAAACAACTAGAAAACACTGTCTTTTCATCTAAGGAGACAACAGTGTTTCTAACAGACATGTTTTATAAACTCATCTTTAGTGGAAACATAAAAAAACCTCCCAAGACTGTAGGTGAACATTTTACTGTCCTATGACATCATAATTAAGATTTTTTATGATATTCCTTATTTCATATTCATTAGATTTTTTTATTCAAATTGTTGACTATATTTAAAGAAAAATCATATATTCAGAACTTATTTTGGTAAAACTTCGGTTTCACTTTTTTATCCAGCAAAATACTTGAAAATGAAAACCTTCACCGACACTCAATTGTGAAGATTTCTTCACTACCAGTGACAAGTTTAACATTTGGTTTTAGTTTATATATTCAAAATCCAACATTATTCTGCAATTTTAGATCAAAAATTAGATTGGCTGAAGTGTATTTTTACCATACTTTAATATGTTTTTTAAAGATTGCATATCAGCAGTCTTGGACTTCACAAATACTCGTACTCAAATTTTCGGGAACAGTTTGTGAATATCAGAGTACACTCATCAGTGCTGCTGTCAGGATGAGGTTTAGTGAAAAATGTTTTTCTGCTGTTCATTTCTCTGTCAAGCTGCTTTAAAACATCTTTAAGATTTTACTTTTTAATTGAGTTTTTGCTTCAAGTTTGCTTCATGGTTTTTAAGTAGAAATTGGAATTGGTTTTGATTTTTAAGTTCACTGCATTTCCAATTTGACCAAATCAATAAAAATTCCTAAAAATTTTGCTTTTGGAATAGATATTGTTTTAGTAATAAGATCTTTTTCAAAATGCTGTTTATATGAATTGGTCAAACTGAGAACTTTTGTCAGTTTTTATGTAAAAATTCATATTTTAATGATGGAAAAGTTCAGTGGTCTGTAAAAAAATATATACAAGTTAATTAAAAAAAATGTTTATTGATTTGGATCAGTTTGATTTGATGACCTGAATTTCATTTTTTAAATAAACATTCTGACTGACATTAAAGCCTCACAGATCAGAGTCTTGAAGGATTCTCTGATGTTTACTTTGTTGATGACTCACCTTCAGAAACTCTGAATGAATCTGAACTGTGTCCTTTCAGTTAAATATGATGAAGAAAAAGGAGGCGCTGCTGCAGGAGTTTGAGGAGGGGCAGCTGGACTTCCCGCCCACCTACAAGTTTGACCTGAACTCTGACTCCTACGACAGCAGGTTAGAACTTCATCGATGCTGAGCGGTGGTCAGATCTCTGTGGGGTGGAGGACGCATAAGTCCAAACCAGCGAAATTTAAAGCCAAATTAATATTTCCAAGACGCATCATTGCAGCAGAGATGATCGACCAAATCATGTTTTGAGATGTTTGGTTTATTCTTCACCTGCTTCTTCTTCTCAGGTTCTACCAAACATGGTTTGGCTTTAAGTAAGACGTTTCTGTGCATATTTATGTTTGGTTGCTGTGAGCAAACACTAAACCTCCCCCCAAAGATAACCTCTGTGCTGTCATGGATTATGGTGTTTAACCCCCCCCATCCTAATGCTGTCAGACCTGGATAAAGCTTCATTAACATGCTTGATTGAAAGCCACATGACTCTGTGAGACATTTAAATTCAAATGCCTTTTGTCCTCACATGTTCTGCAGAGCTTCTTACCTCCATGTCAGAAAAAACTGAACATTCAGCTGGACCTCCTTGAGATCTTTGGTTGATTGGAGCTTCTCCAGGTTTTAAAGCTCAGACTGACTCATTTTTCTTCCGCTGAATAAACCCTGTAGTGGTAAGAAGAGAAAACCAGCCTGGACCGACAGGATTCTGTGGAGGATCCGACCTAAAGCCCCGCCCCCTGACGAGCAGGAAGAAGACGGTTCTGGACCAGATGTTAAAAAGATCCGACCGCTTGACGAGGATGAAGAGTTCCCTCTGAAGGTCAGACAGGAACTGTACACCAGCAGCATGGAGTTCAGCATCAGCGATCACAAGCCCGTCCTCGGCGTCTTCTCTGTGGAGGTGAGAAGCTCCGCCTCTTTAAAACGTGACATCTGTTTATGATTTATAAATTGTTTGAAATTTCTCAAATTTTCAGTAAGTGAAAGCCTAAAGTCGGATTTATTCTCAGAAAGTAACTCTAACTCATCATAGTTCAATTGGGCTGCAGACTTTTTTTTCCTTTTTATTTATTATCTGATTCTGAAGGAAGTTTTATTTTGGAAAACTACTGGACTCTCACCACCATATCCAACTAACTCTTGTCGCAAGTTGCTTCCTTCCAACTGCTGCTCCGACTGCTAAATTTAAATCCCCAAGTTAGAAAAGTTATTTGTGGATGCTGCTAACAAAGTTGTTCAAACAGTGGATTTATTATTATTATTCATTATTATTTTTAGTATATTTAGAAAATAACAGTTTTCTTGTAAGACGAGGCTGAAGTTGGTGTC